>NW_024091512.1:0-20985 GCF_014356525.2 Nilaparvata lugens
TTTAAAGCTTTCTTCAGACTTTGCCAATAAATTAATAATTAGCTCTTGGCTTTTCATTATATTGGTTCCATACACTATAATGAATTATTGACTAGGTTATCTTATGTAATTTTGCATTAATCTATACATTTTGTTCTCAATTACAATTTTAAGATGGACATTAGGCTTTCAATTTTTATAATAACTTGGGGTCCTTGGTTCGGACGCCACGTGTTGGGGTTCATAATTCTTGAAATCCCAATTTAGAAATATCCACTACTACCTTGACCTATTTTTATTGAATAATTTAATTTAGTTCCATATTTTTATATTTTAAAAGGTTCATTGTATTTTGTAATTGCTCCGAATAACTCAATCAATTAATAGGCCTAAGTTAGACATCCTTGGTTCGGACGCCACGTGTTGGGGTTCATAATTCTTGAAATCCCAATTTAGAAATATCCACTACTACCTTGACCTATTTTTATTGAATAAATTTAATTTAGTTCCATATTTTTATATTTTAAAAGGTTCATTGTATTTTGTAATTGCTCCGAATAACTCAATCAATTAATAGGCCTAAGTTAGACATGTGGTGATGATGGATTATGCAGGAAAATTTGGCAATATAAAATATATTATTGATCAACTCACTGATATATAGATATAGTCCTCATAAAAACGGTGGACACGATACGACAGCGACATATGTGTGTAATCTGTCCTTCACATATGAAACACGTTCAGTTCTCAGCACATCATCATACGGCACGATCCGACACACACCTGACAAACGATAAGATTTTTTTCACTGCACTTCCGAGAGGTGACGTCACACACTATTGCCAAATTAAGGAAGACCATAGGATAGGTGGTGAATGGAATTTGATATTTCATTTTATTTCGAATTACTTTAATTTTTTTAATAATTTGGAGAATATTATCATCTGTGGAATATTTTTGTTTTGACTGACCATCTATCAGCTGTATGGAAAGGAGCGCTCTCTGTTATCGGAAATAGGAGATAATGAACTCAGAGATTGGTGCCTACTTTCAAAATTCTTTGATTTAAGCTGGTTCCATTTTTATTGGAAAATATGCCGTGACAATATAATTATAGAAAGACTTTTCTTTTACTTCTACAGAGTTACTTGATAACTTTATTATGTAATAATTAGCTTGATCTAAATTATTATTACATTGAATTACTAGCACACTTTTATTCTTTTGCCATTTTCGGCTAATCAAGTGTCAAAATGAATTATTAGTATTAGAAAGTAAACCTTGATTACCCTAGTAAACCTACATTACCTTAGTAAACCTTAGTTTATTTCCGTATAGCTCATATTGACACTTTATAATAGCTTCATTGACACTCTACATTGAAGCATCAAAGGAAGTAGAAGGGTACCTATTGGTGATTTTTTTGTGGGAACAGTAGGATACTTTATTTCTGGGTTTCTCCATGTTAGGTGATCCTCTCACTTTATAAGAGTTATATACACAATACTTGGAGTCAAATATTAATAACTTAGCCACGAGATTAAGTAATACCGAACTCTCATAGAAAAAAAAATGAAGACTAATTTTGTAGAAACATCATCACCTATCTGGGAATATTGACAAACCAAAACTCTTGACTGTTATTTTTAGTAGAGGAATGCTACTAATAATAGATAATAGTGGAAGAATGCCTTTTCTTCTGCTGTCTTCCTAGCTTTGACATTTCGTTATTCAAAGGTTGGTTAGGCTATATATTTAGGGAGTGCAATCAATATACCTGTATTGGACTATCCTTCAGTGGGGCAATCTCTCGCACAAGTGGTGAACTTCCAGCAAAGAACTTTGGAAAGGAAATACATTGGATTTTGTTAATACTTTGAATACTTCATTTCACTGGTATTTACAATTTATATATCAATTATTCCTATCACATTTTTGACTGTCAAAGAATTTATCTCTAATTCCTTTTTTGTTTTAGGAGATCATACGACCCAGCAACTCACAGTTTATAAAATAAAATGAGTCAATTTGGCTCTTTTTCTTATGGGAAACTGAAATTTTATTTTGCTTGGAAAAATTGGAGTGAGAACCAAACAGTAGGCTATGTTTTGGAAGTATGCAAAGAATTTATCTCTAATTCCTTTTTCGTTTGAAGGAGATCGTATGACCCAGCAACTCACAGTTTATAAAATAAAATGAGTCAATTTGGCTCTTTTTCTTATGGGAAACTGAAATTTATTTTGCTTGGATGAGTCGACACGAAATAGACAATGCTGTTGCCAACATGAAAATTGGAGCGAGGACCAAACAGTAGGCTATGTTTTGGAAGTCAACATTGAATATCCGGTAGAATTACACAACATGCACAATGATTTCCCTTTTCTGGCAAGAAATCAAAAAGTTTACCCATCCAATCAGACTCGACTCATAACCTCACTTACAAATCACACAAATTATGTATGCCACTATTTACTGTTGAAACAAGCAATAGAACACGGATTGAAATTGACAAACATTCGTAGAGGCATTTCTTTTGAACAAAGCAAATTTCTAGAACCATACATAAGTTTGAACACACAGCTAAGACAACAGTCTAAGAATAAATTTCAAAAAGATTTCCACAAATTACTCAACAATGTAATTTTCGGTAAATCTTGTATGAATTTATGGAAACAAATGGATTTAAAGTTGATTAATAACGAGAAATCGCTATTGAAATATATTGCTCGTCCCTCGTTCAAAGATTGTTTGATTTTTGGGAAGAACATATGTGGTATAACTCTACACAAAGAGAATATTTGCTAAACAACCCTATTTACATTGGTTTTTCGATTTTAGATTTGAGTAAAACAGTAATGTATTCATTCCATTATGATGTAATTAAAAAGATATATGGTCCCCGTGCCAAACTCCTCTATCAAGATACAGATAGTCTGTTCTACCTGATTAAAACCGCGGACTTCTATTGTGACATAAGGACAAATGAAGATTTAAAATATTGGCTAGACACATTGAATTATCCTGTAGATCACCCAGGTTATTCTACACATAACCGTATGGTTGTTGGTAAGATGAAAGATGAATTTGCTTCTAAAGCTCCTTATCAGTTTCTGGGTTTACGGTCAAAACTATGGGCATGTAGATTGTATAATGAAATTATTGGTCAGCAACAGCAACATTTTGATAAAGAAACAGAAGATAGATTAGAGATTGAACGTAAAGTAGGACTAATTAAAAAGGCTAAAGGGGTAAAACGATGTATATTGTCACGCAAATTAACAGCTCAACATCCAAAGTCTAATCAATACATTTCATTTCAAGACTATTTAAATTGCCTATTCGAAGGTAGAGAGGTGTACAGAAGCCAGAATTTAATTAGATCAAAAAACCATAAAGTAATGACAATTGGTCAAAATAGAAAGGCGCTTAGTTGTCAAGATGAAAAAAGGTATATCTGTAGTGATAAAATTAGTACATTAGCTTTAGGACACTATAAAATTCCACTATTAACAGATGAGAATTTGCCTGTTGCTTCTTCCTCTACCTCCAAATCCTCCTCTCCTTAACCCTTAGAGAAAACAACTTCTAGTAGCAATAATTTTATTTGATGTGTTACAGATGATATCAAAAATTATTAGGTTGAATGTTAATGCCATCGAAATAAGCTACAATATTGATCAACAGTGCATGAGAATAAGACATGCAGATACCGCAATTGTATCAGCTTGTGTTCAACAAGAAAATTGTGGAACTTATTGTGTTGAATTCATATTCAAAATGATTTGAAATAGAATTGACAGTACGAAAAAGTGATTTTACATGTGTTGAAACAATTGTAAAGTCAAACAGTGTGTCATTTTACTTCTTGTCATTTCTTTTGAAAGGTACATAATTATTAATAGTGAAATACTACTATGGTTCTCCTCAACATCTTCAACCTTATATTGTGGCTTGTATGCCACCACTAAGACTCTATAGTGTGTGTGTGTGTTTATTCATGTTTTTATATATAAATCTTTCACTTATTGTTGTATGTTACTAACAACACTGACACTATTTGTTTGTTATTCAGAAAAAAAGCATAGTGTTTTTTTAAAAGGATGTGTATGTGTTTGTCAAATCAAATTTGTGACTTGTATGTCACTAACACACTCTATAGTGTTTCACATGTTTATAATAAAAATCTTTCACTTATTAATATTATTATTATTATATGTTACTAACACTCTTGTTTGTTATACAATACACTCACTCTTGTTTGTTATTCAGAAGAAAATCAAAAAAGTTTTTGTGTGTTCATTCCATAATGTGTTAATAAAAAAAAGCATAACTAAATCACACTGTGTCTCTCTCTTTCTTTCTTCTCTATTCCTAACTCAAACTACACTAAACACACAACTGAAAACTGTGTCAGTTGTTATTCTAGAGGAAAATCAATATAGCAAGCTTGTCTTGTGACAGTTTTTACATGCCCTACCCCAATGGGGAAGGGGTAGAAAAAAAACAAGTAGTTGTGAAGGCCACAAAAGCACTACAAGCAAAAGTAACAATTATTCATTCACAACAACAATTATTCAGCCTTCATTCCACCCAGCTTGTTAGCCAAAAAAGGAGAAAATAGCTCATAGTTACAAGCTAAGCAAAAGGTAAGTAACAGAGGTAAGAAACACAGGGTTTGCTTATGCAACCCGCAGTACATCAAATCAATACTCTGGGTCTGGTGTCTTTTCACTGAAAACCTTACTGGGTAAGGTGGAAATCAATAGTGTTGTTAGTGTGCTAATATTAATATTTAATTTTAATAGCCTATTAGATGCACAACAATATTGTGTGTGTCTGTGAAATCAATACTTGGTCACTGAGCGCTGTGCGCGCGCTAAGCAGTAAGTGTAATTTGAATGCCAAAAGCAGCAGCAGCAGGGTAAAAGGAGGAAATCAATAGTGTTGATGGTACTACTTCTAAATATTTAATTTCAATAGCCTATTTCATACTACAACATACAATTTGCGCGTGCGCGCACCCTGCTTATGGCGGGAAAAAAAGATTTTGTGGTTATGTTGTCTAATCTAGTTGTAAAATCTAGTTTGAGGTTAGAAGAAAGAAAAAAAGGAGGGAAATTTGTTGTGGCGGGAAATTTCGAGGTCAAGTGACGTCACTGATCAGCTGATGACGTCACTAACCTGCTGTCATGTGACCCCCCCAACTCAGCCAAGGCCGGGGACGGGGTGGGGGACGACGTGGGGGAGTGATGGGGGGAAAAAACAGCTGATTTTGTGCACCTCTTCCCCTTTTTATCCTACTCCCATTAGGAGAGATTGATTGATTGAGTACTCTATTTAAGTAGATTACAATATATACTGGCATATACACTTTTATACAATAGCTTACAATACAGCAAAATTATAGATGAATTTACATAATATAGACTAAGAATATAATTATTGAACTGTATATGATATGAAAAGTAATTTGTAATATAATAGCTATAAGAGGGGGAGAGAGAGAGATGCTCCTTGTCCATTTAAAGAGAGAGAGACACAGCTGCTCCTTGTCCATTAGAAGAGAGAAAGAGAGAGTGATGCCCTTGTCCATTCGGAGAAAGTGAGAAAGAATGATCGATAGAGAGAAATAGAGTGAGTGACAGAGAGTGAGAGAGTGATGCCCTTGTCCATTTGGAGAGAGATAGAGACAGATCTGCTCCTTATTCATTAGGAGAGAGAGTGATAGAGTGATGCTCCTTGTACATTTGAAGAGAGATAGAGACAGAGCTGCTCCTTGTTCATTAGTAGAGAGAGTGATACAGGGATCTCCTTGTCCATTTGAAGAGAGAGAGAGACAGAGCTGCTCCTTGTCCATTAGGAGAGAGGGAAAGACAGAAATGCTCTTTGTCCATTTGAGAGAGAGAGACAGAGCTGCTCCATGTCCAATAGGAGAGAGGGAGAGAGAGCGATGCTCCTTGTCCATTCGGAGAGAGTGAGATATATCGATAAAGAGAAATAGAGAGAGAGAGAGAGACAGAGAGTGAGAGAGATGCTCCTTGTCCATTTGTGGGGAGAGAGAGAGAGAGAGAGCCAGAGCTGCTCCTTGTCTATAAGGAGTGAAGGAGTGATAGAGTGATGCTCCTTGTCCATTTGAAGAGAGAGAGAGACAGAGCTGCTCCTTGTCCATTAGGAGAGAGATATATAGGTGATGCTCCTTGTCCATTTTAAAAGTATAGAGACAGAGCTGCTCCATGTCCATTAGGAGAGAGGGAGAGAGAGAGAGATGCTCCTTGTCCATTTGAAGAAAGTGAGACAGAGCTGCTCCTTGTCCATTAGGAGAGAGGGAGAGAGAGAGATGCTACTTGTCCATTTGAAGAGAGAGAGACAGAGCTGCTCCTTGTCCATTAGAAGAGAGAGTCATAGAGAGTTGCTCCTTGTCCATTAGGAGGGAGGGAGAGAGAGTGATGCTCCTTGTCCATTTGAAGAGAGAGAGACAGAGCTGCTCCTTGTCAATTAGGAGAGAGGGAGAGTGAGAGATGCTCCTTGTCCATTTGAAGAGAGAGAGGCAGAGCTGCTCCTTGACCATTAAAGAGATAGAGATTGATTGATTAGCTGCCTTTATTAAAAACCTAGGAGGACGAAGTTAGGGCGCAGCCGGCCCTCTCTTACACTCAACCCTCGAAGAGAGAGAGAGAGAGAGAGAGAAGAGAGAGAGAGAGAGAGAGTGAGTGATGCTCTTTGTCCATTTGAAGAGAGAGAGACAGAGTTGCTCCTTGCAATTAGGAGAGAGGGAGAGAGTGAGAGATGCTCCTTGTCCATTAGGATTGATTGATTGATTACTTTATTTATGTAGATTACAATATACTGGGGTATACACTTATATATGTTACCGGCAAAGTACGAAATCAGGCATTGTATAGAATGACTAGGCATTATATACAATGCCTAAACCGGGGCAGGTAAAGTATGAAATATCGCACATTATATACTTTGCCTAGTCATTCTATAGAATGCCCGCAGGCGCATCAGGCAAAGTATGAAAACACTACTGTTTCAAGTCTCAACGTGTTTACTGCTGTGTTGCCACTCTTCGCACGCCTAGCCTCGGTCCCAAAGCTACTGCTGTGTTGCCACTCTTCGCACGCCTAGCCTCGGTCCCAAAGCTACTGCTGTGTTGCCACTCTTTGCACACCTAGCCTCAGTCCCAAAGCTACTGCTGTGTTGCCACTCTTCACACGCCTAACCTCAGTCCCAAAGCTACTGCTGTGTTGCCACTCTTCACACGCCTAACCTCAGTCACAAAGCTACTGCTGTGTTGTGCGGACGTACTGTATAGTGTCAGTGTATAGTGACATTACTCTCCTACTATATTGTTTATCGCTATGGAGCAAACGGATTCTGTTGCTGTTGATCGGCTGTCAACGATGAGAATCGGTTTACAGCTGAGCTAGTCAAGTTGCGCGAAGGCAGTGCCAAAAATTGTGTGTGTTTAACTGAAGATGACTATGAAAAACTAGTGTTAGAAGTCCAAGATGCAAAGAATAAGCAAAAAAAGGAGCCTCGTGACTACTGGTTACTAAATAGGTACAAATGATAGACTAATATCGAAAATGTAAAAAACTAATTTATCCGTTGAGACCTGGAGATAATTCTGTAAAGTTTTATGTCCACGACTATGATCTTTTTTCTATCCTCCATGAAACCCATTTGTCTATTGGTCATGGAGGAAGAGATAGAATGTTAAAGGATAAATAACAAGTACAAAAATTTACACGTCATGATATTGAGCTGTATAATAGTTTGTGCGAGCTATGCCAAAAGAAGCAGAAGGGTTCTAAGAAAGGACTCGTAGTCAAGCCAATAATTTCATCTGAGTTTAACTCTCGTTGTCAGGTGGATTTAATAGATTTCCAATCACAACCGGACAGGGATTTTAAGTTCATAATGGTATACCAGGATCATTTGACTAAATTTGTGATTGTAAAGCCACTCAAACCCAAACTGCAGAAGAAGTAGCTTACAACCTTGTTGATATTTTTACTATGATTGGAGCACCATCTATTTTGCAGTAGACAATGGAAGGGAATTTTCAAACAAATAGTATCCATTTAAAAGAGTATTGGCCTTTGTTAAAAATTGTCCATGGTAGCCACGTCATTCTCAAAGTCAGGGTAGTGTTGAGCGTGCAAACCAAGATATCGAAAATATGTTATCAACATGGATGCAGGATGAACAAACAAACCATTGGAGTGAAGGGTTGAAGTTTGTTCAGCTCATGAAAAATAGGGCCTTTCACTCTGGAATTAAAAGAACCCCCTACGAGGCTCTATTTGGTTGCAAGGTAAAAGTAGGCCTCACAACATCTTCTCTTCCGCAAGAATATTAGACACCATCCTGAGTGAAGAAGACTTAGAGAGAGTGACAATGACTTGAAGACATCACTAGGAGATTCACCACATAACATGGACACTGACGCCATGTCATCTTCAGAAAAAAATGATACAGCGTCAGAAGCTGAACATGTTCATAATAAGCACACAACCGATGAGACAAACTTGACAACAAACGACGAAATCCCATCTGATACCCAAAACACGTGTAATATCTGTTCCCTGAGTGTGAATGAAAAACATAGGTGTGCTATGTGTCTTTGCGATATTCATATTTCTTGTGGTTATTTAGTCAGTGACAAGGACAACAATGATGACAGTGTTGGAAACACTGAAGAACATTATTATGTCCATTGTGTTGCAGCAAAGAAAATATCGCTAATGAAAGGAAAAGGTCAAAAGAGCATCTCGAAAAACAAGCGAAAAAAATGAAAACTCTTTCAGACCAAAAGTTTCCGCCAGCTGCTAATGGATCCACTGTTTGTGTTCCAATCCCAGAAGTTGATAAGGGAAAAGGTGATTTAAGAAATGTCTTAGCTGTAGTAATGGAAGTCACAGAAGATGGTTTTTATAAGCTGGGTACTAAAAACGGTATTTTGAAACAGTTATACTCAAGGTCCCAAAACAAAACAAAATGCCAAACAAAAAAATGTGCTTGTGTGAAAACAATAGACAGTGTAATTCAAAGTGTCATAGCGCTCTTCCCTGCTGTAACAAATAATAAGTGGAAATGAAAGTAAATTCTAAAATTAATTTAGATATTAATTTTTTATAAACTGTAAAAGTTTCAACTCATAATTTAAATATTTCTTGGTTTTTGTATAATAAACAACTTTATTAATGTAACTTTGTACATTAGCCAATAAACAATGTTCTGAACAATATTTCGATATTTCATACTTTGCCCACTGACCCTTTAGGCATTCTATAAAATGCCTAGCCACTATATACAATGCCTAGGCAAAGTGCTAAAATTAGTGTAATTTTTATTCCATTTCACACTTTGCCCAAAACCGCTAGTCATTGTATAGAATGTCTAGGCATTCTATACAATACCTGGATTTCATACCTTGCGGGTAACATATACAATAGCTTACAATACAGCAAAATTATAGATGAATTTACGTAATATAGACTAAGAAAATAATTATTGAACTGTATATGATCAAGCAGAAATAAACAACCAAGATTTGGTTGGTTACCATGGTTAACATACATCAAGGCCCGTTTCGCAAAAGCCGTTAAATTTTAACCGTAATTAATTACACAAGAACTAATCAGAGAAGGCTTTTTTTGATAAGATGGCTTCTCTGATTGGTTCTCGATAATTAATCACGATTCAAATTATGAAAATAGTAATTTGTATATCTAGAGTGAAAAGTATGACTTTTTCTCCCTGAGGGAAAAGTTTGAAGCCCGAGGCGAGCCGAGGGCAAAAATTTTCCTGAGGGAGAAAAAGTATTTTTCACTCGTGATGTACACAACATTTTTCCTCCATCTACATTTGTTTATAGAAACTGCAAATAAAATCATTTTAATAACTTACGTATTGGTGACAATGATTCCTAACAACATAACCTAAAATCTAGAACCTAAACCGGCCGTCTGATTGGCACTGCCGATTGCGCTATCTATCGGCAAAAGTTGTAACATTATATCAGCTGGGTGGTGTCTACCAAAATGGCTGACTCCAGATCACACGGTTCAGATTTGAAATTGCAGATAAAAAATATTTGTTGCTGGTATTTTGAATAGAATAAGATATTTTGAAAATTATATAAATTTTTATTGTCTACTAATATTAAGATATAATATCATACAAACATATATTTCATGAGTTGATCAAATTTCTGGTTGTGGTATTGAATTCAGTTGACTCAAGACAGACACCTCTTTATGCTTTCTCATCTGAGCATAGACCTTCTAACCTATTATAATGTAAGTTTTTAAAATAGAGATGCTTCCCATGTTATTTAAATGGAGTCACTTTTACTCCCTAGGGAGTTTTTCTGTTTTTTACTACCGAGAGCGAAAAAGTGACACTTTAGTATTATGTTTCAGGGAGTAAAGTAAGTACTTTAGCCAGTAGGTGGAGGAAAAGTAATTTGTAATATAATAACTATAATAATTATATTGTTATGCATCTACAGAAATTGGCGGAGCTTTGGACATATCAATTTCCATTCTTCGGAAGAATATTAAAAATATCCTCCCCACTAACTCTCTACCAAATAGGAGAGAGGGCGAGAGAGGTATGCTCCTCGTCCATTCGGAGAAAGTGAGAAAGAGAGATCGATAGAGAGAGAGAGACAGTGAGTGAGAGAGTGATGCTCCTTCAGTACATTCGGAGCGGTCCATTGGAGCTTTAACGGTGGTTAGCTGTGGTGATCGGTCCCTAAGCTCAACATTTGAAATTCAAAAGGAAACGGTGGCCCTATTCCATTAGCCGATGACCTAACCTAACCAATTTACGAGAAACTTATTGACTCTGTAAATGCTGTTTGGAGCTGAGAATGGTGCGTTTTATTGGATTTTATGGGAGTAGTTTCTTTAAACTGGTTCATTGAGTCAATTTTATTCTATACGGAAGAAAAATTGATGATTGAAAATTGAGATTGATTTTCTAAAATAATTTAACGTTAAAAAGATCTTGAAAGAGATAGATTATTTAAGAGGTGCCTGGTATCTTTGGTATAATCTACCTAAGAGGTAATTTAGACTATATTACGAGTAGCATAGAGAAACAATAGCGTAAGTAGATATCCCATGGTATAGGGAGCTTATGTCGTAAGTATTGCTGTTATCTCAAGCCGATAGGCCACGTAGTTCTTTCCCGTGAAGCTGTGTGACACTGGTAGTCTCTCATATTGTGCCGTTCATACACTCTCACCCCAACAAAACAATAAAAATAGACAATAATCGACAGTAATCAGCTTGAGATAACAGTAAAAGTTACGACATAAACTCCCTTTACCATGGGATATCTACTTACGCTATTGTTTCTCTACATGGCTACATGTATATTGTAGTGACATTTGCTATGTATTATGATGTATATTGTTTGATTTGATGTACTGACCTGTGTTAATATTGTATTATATACGTGCATACCATGATAAATAAAATTGAATTGAATTGAATATAAAGAGGTATTTTTTCTGCTTTAGAAGCTTAGTTGAAGGTAGAGAAAGGGTTGGATATTCTCATTTGTAGAAATTCTAAATAGGTGTTGGATATTGGTAAATACCATATATTGGATATTGGTTGGATACCATGATAAATAGATTGAATTGAATTGAATATAAAGAGGTATTTTTTCTGCTTTAGAAGCTTAGTTGAAGGTAGAGAAAGGGTTGGATATTCTCATTTGTAGAAATTCAATAGGTGTTGGATATTGGCCTTTGATTGAAACGTGAGTTTTAACTGAATCTGGAATACTGATGGAATATAATTAAAACAGAGCTACAAATAATGCGATATTTGGACACAAATAATGCATTATTTTAAACAAATTCAAAACTTCTAAAATCAGAAGTAAATTGAGGAGAAACTACTGATTCATCTCATAAACATACTATTAGTTCTGTGAACAGTAGACCTTACGTAGTATTCTCATCCACAAGTACCTGATTAAAACTATAGACCTTATGGAATACAGCAATAGACTGGCTTCTCCACACATCTGTGTAACCATTTGTCAGCTGATTTATGATGAATAATTCTATAGTCTGATTTTTACTCTAATATTGGCGTATGAAGGAGGCTCCTTTTTCCTTTTATATTATCCTTGAAATGCAAAATTTCCAAAAACCTTGTATATACGTCGTCGCCAATTAAAAAAGGAACATACCTGTCAAATTTCATGGAAATCTATTACCGCGTTTCGCCGTAAATGCGCAACATATAAACATTTAAATATAAAGAGATATGCCAAACCGACGACTTGAATCTTAGACCTCACTTCACTCTGTCAATAATTTCATAACTAAGTTCCAGTTGCACAAAAGCCGATTAAATTTTAATAAGTGATTAATTTCACAAGAACCAATCAGAGATTGGAATTTAACTGGCTTTTGTGCAACCGGCCCTTATTGTCTAAGAATTTTTCGGACTCAAGACGTTGATAAGGTTTTTAATTTGAGAGGTTTAATTCAATAAAATTAATTGTACTATACGATTTAATTGATCATCTCGGAATTCATCAGAAGGCAGGAGTTAAGCAGAGGGTTGTGTAATTAATAAGTATTCATCTAAATGATGCTTAAGGGACAACACCCTTAAACTGCATTATAGAATTTTTGTAAGAGATGATGAATAACAATCAATTAAATCCTTTGCTCATTTTAATGTACATAAATTTGGAGACGAAATATTTAGGACAGATGCCTGTTTATTCACCCCTTCTTCAAAATTGCAATTTCAAGTTACATTGCTCATTGTATAATAATTTTTTATTGTTGTATTTGTGAAGGAGATACATTAGGGGTAACCTGTTGTCTCCAAAATAAATAAAAATGAATATAGAGGTGCGTACAGATATACGCGCCGCGAACATGAGCAAACACTTTTAATCCGCTGACTATATCTGTATTTTTACAGAAACGGTAAGATACAGATATAGAAAGCTTGGCATCAGCTGATTAAAAGTGAATTGCTCTTGTTCGCGGCGCATATATCTGTACGCACCTTAAGAATAAAATTCTATGACCAATCGGATATAGAACAGTTGAAGATGATCATTTCAAATTTATTATAAGACCTTTAAATTGTTATGGAGGAAAATAAAGAATGACTTGACCCTTGAGTAAGAGACTTCCAAAAATCTAGATCCAAGATTCCGATTACCACAAAAGCAACAAACGATTATTTTCAATGATGCACTACACAGTTTATTCATTTGTATTTCTATTGGGAGGTAAAATCTCCCAGAACAAACTGAATCCATTCAGATTGCGAGTGATCTTGAATAATACCACCAGCAAACAAACAATAACCCACTTCTAGCCAAGCCACCCGTTCCCAGCACAGATTATGGACGCATCAATAACTCGCAGACTGTTTCAGCAACGGGGGATAATTTGCAATTATTACGCGACTGGTTGCTTGCAATCGTTTTTCGTGTTGCGCTGCGCGGTGTTCGGTTCACGGTCGACTGAAAGTTGCGCAACTTTTGCTGAAAGTTGCAAACTTGTCCGCGGGGCGAAAACTTTGTGCATTAAGAAAGAGTTGGACCAAGTGGATCGACCTAATCTCAGATGCAGATTATTGTTTTAGCAAGCAGTAAACGGCCATTTACCAAGGATGTACTTGAGTTCAACTCGAGTATATATTATTATACTTGTAATCCTCGAAATCGTATTCACTTTTTGTGTTTTTGAAGAGCTCTACTTTGTATTTTGCTTTTCATTGTGTATGTTCTTGAGTTCAACTTGAGTATATTATTCTTGAAATCCTCGAATTCGTATTTACTTATTGTGCTTTTGAATAGCTCGACTTGTATATTTTGCTTTTTATCGTGCTCTCGTATTCAGCGCTGTATTGATTATTCATTAATTTATTCATTCATTTAAAACGGTTTGATTTAAAATGTTTTTCAAAGATGTTGAAAACCTTCCAGTTTCTCCACTAGAAAAGTATTCCAATGATAATAACAATGATGGAGAGTTTCATTCCGTTTTTATTGCAGTTTTGTTTTCCAACACTTCAAAACTTTTGGAGTCAAATTACTACAATACATGCCTGTATAAGCCATTCGATAAACATCAATAGTGAGATAAGCCACCCTGGGAACATTTGTCTCAACACATACATTGAAATGTGCCCCATGTGGGCTGTAGCTTCATCCTGCTAAAACTATATTTCTCTCAAGTCATGTTCCTCAGCAGGTTCTTCCAATTTGGGGTACAGAAACGTTTGTAACATTGTCACATAACGCTGGGAGGTGACATTGACGGTGATGTTGCCATTCTCAAAGAACTATGGCCAGCACGATCACCCGATCCAAGTATATGCGATCTTTTTCTATGGAGTTACCTCACAAATAAAGTTTTCAAAAATCGCCCACACACCTTGGATGAACTAAAGGAGCTAATCAGAGAATAGATCCAGGCCTTAACAATCGCAGTGTGCCAAAATGTGTTTAAAAACTTCAAAAATACGCTACATCAGTGTATTGCTTCTGATGGCCGCCATTTTTTTTTTTTTTTTTTTTTTTAATAATGTCTCTGGTTAAGGGTCCAACACGACCAGAGGAGTTTATTCAAATTATAGACATGATTACAAAAAGCATATAAGGTACAATTATTTACAAAGTATTAATACAATTTGTTGATTATTTGCTGATCTAAGAAAATGTGGCCCCCACTATATATGAATATGTGTCGGGATGCCACTAGTTTTGCTATTGTTTAAGATTTTATGCCAAAAGTTAAAAATTCTAATAAAGATACATTCTGCGTAGAGTCATTCAACTGAGTGAGCCAAAAAAACTTTATTTCAAAATGAATTGGACCCATTAAAGATTTTTTTCCAAGTTGAACGGTTTATTACTACTTATAAACCCTTCCAAACTCGTCAATCGGCTCTGCCCCACCCTGTACTTTCAACATCATCATCTATCAAATAATTCCAATCCCTGATTTGACTCAACATTCCATCAAAACCTGAACAATAAACTCTACAAGATTCCCCTCCTATTGTTTTGCAATCTCACCTATTCCAAGTCGAATTAATTGAATCATGCAAGATTAAACCTCCAGCCGCAACAATGCGTCTTTATTTACAACGCATGTAAGACGTCTCTGTGTGCTAAGACGCCTCTGCTCTGCCTTTGCTTTTAACCCGGGATTAAAGTCTTTGAGCTTTGTTAATTATTCCCAGACGCCGACAGAAACACAAGATTGTCGGGGTCGAAAATTTCAAACCTTTGTCGTGGTATAGTAGGCAACACACTAGCTGCACTGTGATTCACTTTAAAATGTCATTATTTCCCTATAAACACCATCATTGCTTTCCATTCAATCAAATTGTGTCAGTTGAAAACCTTTTTCAAACCTCTGTCGAGGTATTGTAGGCTAAACTGAGATTAACTATTAACTTGCAGCATTTCTTGTAAATAACAACTTGGCTTCCCATTCAACCAATTCTGTCAGTTTAAAGTGGATCTCACCATAGGCAGCTTGCATTGTTTATTAATGAAGAAATAACGGAATTGATTCTTCACTAATCTTCAGTTTAACTACGTTTATCTAGTGAGGTCCACGTTATAATGACAGTGGAGAAAGATAGAAGATCAACGTTGTCGATCCTCTGTCTTGTCAATGCCTTCTATAGACGGTAGCTGATACAGGTTTATTGTTGATCCTATTATATCAAGCGATCAATTTTTGTATATATTTATTATATGGTTATGTGGTTATATAGGTATATATTTATGTTCAAAACGGATCTCGAAAACGGCTCTAACGATTTTCACGAAATTTGGAACAAAGTAGGTTTATGATATTATGAAGATTTGATTGCACTAGGCCTCACCCTTGGATAACTCGCTGAAGGATATTAAAAGGATAATACGTCCTTGGAAAAACAGCTGGAAATTTGTCGTCTGTCGATACCGTGATGGAAGAGAGTGAACGAGTGCATGTGTGTGGATCATCCAGCTGATCTCACGATTATCAAGAAATTCTAATCAACTTGATCAAAATATCTGATTGTTGAGATGACATGGTATATCATTCAAAATGAAAGTAGGCTATATGAGAATTTTCATAGTTAATAATTGTTTTACAGTTTTAAGTGATTAGAGAGTGTTATTTTGTTATCAATTGGTTTGTACTGTAGACAAGCTAAATTAAAACATTCTTGTTTTTAATGTTTTGACTAAGAACTGAATTCAAGTGTGTGGAACATACCTAACCTACTTTTCGGACCATTTATATATAAATCAAAATTTGGGGAAGAAACCGTTTTGGGCTGTGCTGTTAGTACTTCCCCAATCATTTTAAAGAATTATGTTTTGTTTATCAATAATAAATAACGAGCGAAGCTCGGTGCCCCCATATTGTAATATTAACTGATCATTCTCGTTTAAAATAATAAATTATATTTTATTAAGCAAGAAATTATATTTTTCAATAATTTCATAATGAATTTTCATGATTGAGATGGAATATTTTGTTAACTAATTATTAATTCTAAATTGTTGAGAGACAATCTGGCAACAGATCAAAGCGAGAAAGAGATAGCGCTATCCGCTTTGTTGAATGATAGACAAGGATAGCAATATCATTGCTAATCAAACACTGCCATTATAATGTGGACCTCACTATATTACAGTGAGTTCCACTTCAAGCTGGCAGCTTAGTTTGGATGGAAAGCGTTGTGTAATTTTCCAAGGAATGCGCTGAATGTGGGAAAAAGTTCCAAGTTAATAAAGTTTAAGAAAGGAAACTTTGAAGTGATTTTCACTACGAGAAATAATTATAACTGTCTACAGATCGAATTTCCATCTGGCTCTTTACCCTGTTGTCATCAATATTTGCAGTAGCCGAAGTCTTCGGGGTGAATTACAGCATGAATTTGGATTTTCGTTTAATAATAATAAATTGTAGTGGAGGGACTTTGGAGTGGAACACAACAATCATGAAATGGAATGAAAGTTCGAAGAGACGGTTTGGAACTGTGAGGTTCTTGAATACAAATTTATGAATTAAATTGTGTTTGAATTTAGTGGATCGCACATGCAGATTGAAATTGGAACAGAAACACGTTGGAGTGGGACGTTAATTTCGAATCCATGGAATAATCAAATTATTAAATTTACTCTATTTAGTAATTGGTTACAAATTGATTATGTAAATGATTGTTATTACATTACAGTTTATTATGTATATTCAATTAATATCATTCTGATTTTATTTTCTATTCTCAATATTTTTCAATATTCACGGGCTAATCTCGCACGAATTAGAAAGAGAAATTCATTTATTTATTCATTTACATTAACCAATGCACAAATCAAATACATGATTAGAAAAGGACCAACGTGCCTAGCCAAAACCGGTCCCTTTCCGAATTTTGATAGTAGTAAGCCAATGTCTAAAAGGTAGGTTATTTTGCTTCACTTTGAATCAAATACCGAGTCCAGAAATATACAAACAAAATTTAGAATTTAATTATATTGAAATTGATTATTCCAGTATAGGCTTGAAAACGTATCTGTAATGAAGACGGATTAATTTAGAGGCTTTATGGATTAATCAAGATTCAAAAACTGAAAGATATTGAACTGAATGATATTTAATCTCAATTGATGGGTGAAATTTGTCAAAAATTATTCTTACATAGAGAAGGAAAAAATACTGTTAAGAGAAAATAATATGGAGCTATTTATATTTAATGAGAATGTATAAATTTAGGGTATTGGCTTTATGAATTGATCAATATTCAAAAACTGAAAGATATTGAACTGAATGACGATATTAATCTCATTTGGGAGGTGAAATTTTCCAAAAATTATTCTCAGCGCATTGAGAGAAAAAAAATAATGTTAAGAGAAAATAATATGGAGCCATTTATATTAATGAAAACATATAAATTTAGGGTATTGGCTTTATTAATTGATCAATATTCAAAACTGAAAGATATTGAACTGAATGACATTAATCTCATTTGGGGGGTGAAATTTGTCAAAAAATTATTCTCAGCGCATGAAGAAGCAGAAAAATACTGTTGAAAGGTAATAAAATGGTGCTATTTATATTGTTTCTTAACAGTACAATCAACCAATTCGAATTCTAAATTAAACAATGTTTCAATATATCTACACAATAGTAGCCTAATTATCCAAATATTATTGACCGAGTACGCTATCTCAATATACATAATTACACGAGAAACTAGGGGGAATACAGTTATAGAAATGAACCTTCCCCCCCCCCCAAACAACCGAAATTAATATGGGCTGATTATTATGTATTTGGGAGGCTGGCATGCCGACTCAATATTGAACCCTGGATTGCACCTATGCACAAGGTATGATTTGTCAAATGCATATTCAACTGTAGATTTAGCCGTACTAATACATACATTTGTATTCCGAGGCAATGCATTTCTGAATAGCCCTACTTATAGGGTATACGGTTGCTACGGGCTCTGAACTGAACATGATTTTACATTATGATCATTTTGAAATCAATACGATCGTGGAGTAATCATACAGAAATACTTTATAGAATATGTATTCGGTATTATGTAGGCCTAATGATACTGTAAATGAGATAGTCCGGTAAGTAGCCACTTACAATGCAACATTGAAACTAGAATTCACACAAAATGTATTTATTTAGATTACCTGATGAACGGTAAACTAGATCATGTTTTTAATTCTACCAAGAACTTAATTAGGACTATTATCAAGAGCTACTATAGAAGTAGTACACAACCCTATTGTTATAGCATACAGCTGACTCTGCATTGCGTTCTTTATGTCTCAATTAATAGATTTTAGTCATAATAAGAAAACAAAGATATTGTCAATCTCACTATAAAATTTATTAAAAACTTTAAAACAGTACCATGGTTTCACGTTTACCACGCATCATCAGCTGTACTGAGGAATGAGGATACAGAAACATTCTTAACCTAATCTTAGTAGTCTAGAGCTCCTAAATAGTTGGGTGGCAATTAGAGCTTTAGGAGCTCTAGACTACTAATATTACGTTAAGAATATTTTCGTATCCTCATTCCTCAGTACACAGCTGATGATGCGTTGGTAACGTGAAACCATGGTACTGTTTTCAAGTTTTTAATAATATTATAGTGAAATTTGACAATATCTTTGTCTTTTTATTATGGGGAGATTCACAACATCACCATCAATTCTACAGATTTTAGTCAGTTCTACTCTATCACTGGCGAGAGCACTTGGCTCCCGAAATTCTGTAATTCGGTTTTTTGTAATTTGTAGTGTAAGATAAATGTTTTAATTTTTAAAAACTGAGTCGTGTCGTCCAATCACTTAACTAAGGACTATCTCCTATCAACAATGAGTATTATCTCCCATGAGTCTGTTAAGAACCTTATGTACTTCTTCAATAGAAATAAACTGTTTGATGGTTTTATAATTTGGCGGTTATCTGTGTAATAATACCCCCCTAAGGTAAAAATTGCACTCTCCTTGGTAAAAAAATTAAATATTCAAGTTATCATAATGTTTAGCTGTTCAAGCCTACTTGGAAAAATCGAATAGATATGATTACTAAATACTTATGAATGAATACTAATAATATGGAAACTACAGAATAACTGATACTACGAATACTACAGAATAAAACTGATAATACTACTGACCAATACTGAATCAATACTCACAGAGCTTGAAGCGATTTTCCTTAATGTTAAGCAGAAGCAGCAGCATAGGTATCTACTACAGCAGCAGTTACAGCCGCAGATCTCTAGAATATAATGATAGAAAAATATTATAAAATTTATTTATTCAAGTTTTATTTATTTCAAATTAATTTATTTAGTCAGATTCAATACATATTCAGAAAATTTCCAGAACATGAATGAAAAACGGCCTTTCTATACTTTCAATTTTCTGTAAAAATATAATATAAAATTTTCTTCACATATCATTCACCTAAATATAAATTCAATTTTCAGTGAAGCTCAGGTGAATTTTCTTCAACATTCAGTAAAATTTTTGCATATTTTTCGGAATTCTTTGTATAATTTTCTCTTGACATTTCATTCATTATCATTAATATTCATTATTTCCAACTAAATTACGTTTTGCATTAAATTCAAATTCGATCAATTCTCATCATCCTAATTCTTACGATTTTCGATTTATCTCTGTAAATTCAGTCAGTTTCCACTCAAGTTCATCAGTATTGAAATTTTATTTTCCAAGTAATTTCAATTATCAAATTGATATAACTCTTCCAAAACTCTTCCATAATATTTTGTTTATATTTTCAACCAGATTCTATAAATTTTTGAAAACTTTTCTCAACAAATCTACAATTATCAAGTTTCTTCAACTATTCCATAATTACTAGCATTCCCCTGATTCAAACCAGTCAAATTTCACAATGTCCGTTACACATTTCTCAATAAATCTCAACTTTAAACGAGACACAAATCTTTCATGATTTGTGCAAAAAACTGGGTATTTTCCCAGTCAATTTCCATCAATTGCAGTTACATTTCCGAATAGATCTTTCTAGTTATTGTTCTAACAATGTGGATACATTTCCAGTCAATTTACCATCAATTACAGTTATATTTTCGAACAACTTGGTGCATTTCCAGTAAATGTTTCACAATTTCCAGTTATATTTTCGAATAAATGTATTCAATAATTCCTCTCAACGAATTGCGCATATTTCCAGTCAATTTACCATCAATCCCAGTACATTTTCGAACAACTTGGTTGAATTTCCAGTCAATTTTTCCATTAATTCAGTTATATTTTCAAACAATCTGTTCAATTATCAAGCTGACACAGGAGCGCCGTACCTCTCTTGACCCAGTGGGCGGGGCTTCGACTGCAGGCCAACAGCAGAGGCAGCACGTAATTGGTGGAATGGCCGGTTGTGGACAGGATACCCCGGCGCTCCGACGTCTT
>NW_024091514.1:0-28541 GCF_014356525.2 Nilaparvata lugens
AGAAAGTGAAACTTCATTCCAAAAGTCATTACCCGATACGAACCTGTTTGGAGATACAATCGTCTGCCGCTTGAAGCAAGCTGAATAAATGGAATCAAGGGAAAAGTGATGATCCCTGGTAATACTACGCTGTTGGCCCATGAGCCAAGAAAGCGAGTTCAAGGTGGAAATGCACCATTATTTGCTGACAATGAAATATCGCCTGAGCTCCAGTTGTATAGTCGTCTTTGCTATTGTTTTTACTGGGGCATCTTTCTCACTCATCTCTCACTCTCTCTCGCTCCCTCTGTATCTCTCTCACTTCCAATCATCCTGATTCTCTCTTTCATGCGATTTCTCTCCCTGTAAGTACCTATAGCAAAATCTAGTTGCTCTCTAGCTGAATCTCTCCTTTTTCCGAGAAATGAAAATTAAATGAAAAAGAAAAAATCTGGTTGGTACACTCACTCAACTTTCCTTGCTCATTGATCTATAAGCTCATTAACGAGGATACTTTAGGGAATAACATTATGCCGATTGGCGGCATGAATAATTAAAACTACGATTATACTATTGTGATTGTGTTCAGAGTACATTTTCCTTTGTTTGAATAATGAAATTTGAGGATTTTTCAAAAGTTGTCAAAACAGCTGTTCTACAAAAAAATATCGACATGTGTTCTTTTGGATAAACTGCTCTCTTACCTACCTCAAGCACGAGAAGGAGGTTTCAATAGTTATTTGTGCAACTAGTGTGCAAAGTGACAGTTTGCTGCACCGAAAGAAACGTTTACGCCCAGCCGTAGGCGAGGGCGGAATGGTTTGTTGAGTGCAGCAGAGGAACTTTGCGCACGTATTTCACATTAAGTTTCTCCTACAGTTACCATTGAATATGAAAAGTGGGTAATTATGGGTAAAATTGCCTGAAATGCATCAATGTTTTTCTGTGTGATTTTATTATTGATAAAAACCTTAATCCTAAAGTCCTCGTTGTCCTTGGTTGTAATATAATGAATATTAATTAGCGCGTTGTGCTTCGTTGCACCTCTGCTCACTATAGCAGCCACAGCAGTCACTGTTACCAACTTCATTTTGATTTTACTGCACTGTTGCTCCATATAACCTACTAAGTATTTTGCGTTGCCATGTTGCAAATCTGGAGTGCAGAAAAGATTTTTCCCGCACTAGAGCGGAAAAGTGATTCTTTGCGTTCTTTAATCAGTGCAGCAATGGCCACTTTTCAACGTAACTGTGGGAAATAGTTATTTGTGCAACTAGTGCGCAAAGTGACAGTTTGCTGCACCGAAAGAAACGTTTACGCCCGAGCCGTAGGCGAGGGCGGAATGGTTTCTTGAGTGCAGCAGAGGAACTTTGCGCACGTATTTCACATTAAGTTTTTCCTACAGTTACCATTGAATATGAAAAGTGGGTAATTATGGGTAAAATTGCCTGAATCCATCAAATATTTTTTGTGTATTTTATTATTGATAAAAACCTTAATCCTAAAATCCCAATTCTCGTTGTCCTTGGATATAATATATAATGTAATAATTAGCGCGTTGTGCTTGGTTGCACCTCTGCTCACTATAGCAGCCACAGCAGTCACTGTTACCAACTTCATTTTGATTTTGCTGCACTGTTGCTCCATATAACCTACTAAGTATTTTGCGTTGCCATGTTGCAAATCTGGAGTGCAGAAAAATTTTTCCCGCACTAGAGCGGAAAAGTGATTCTTTGCGTTCTGTAATCAGTGCAGCAATGGCCACTTTTCAACGTAACTGTAGGAAAAGTAAATTTCTCAAGGATTGAGTGGTCCCCCTGTTAATTTCTCAGGGAGGAGACTCATGCAACTTAATAGCAAGACTCATGCATTTTTTCCGCCATTTTGAATTGAATTTTATTGAATTTCTCATTGTCGGATCCTCATGGTACAAGGACCTTGAATTTGAAATTTCAAGTCAATCGGCTAATTAGAATGGAGTTATCGTGCTCACAGACACACACACACACACACACACACACACTCACACACACCACACACACAGACCAACACCCAAAAATCATGTTTTTGGACTCAGGGGACCTTGCACGTATAGAAAACATGAAATTGGGGTACCTTACATTTTTTTGGAAAGCAATACTTCCCTTACCTATGGTAATATGGCAAGGAAAGTAAAAAAAGTACATTCGTCGAGTTCAAAGCCAAATTTTAAATAGTTTATACAAATAATTTTTAAACAGTAGCGCTCATCGATTTTCCATCTTGCTGTTCACCCTGTTGTCAATATTTGCAGTAGCAGAAGTCTTCGGGGTGATTTACAGCATTTGATTTGGATTTTCGTTAAGTAATAATATAATTATTTATCATTATCTTAATTTCAATTTATCATCTTTCACTGTTGAACTCCCCCTCAATATCTCATTGTAGATGGAATGATAAAAATAATATATCTCAATCTATTTTTGTATCAAGTACTCTTGACAATTTGTAGCTGAATCTCTTCTTTTTAGCTCTCTGTATTCACCTGACCCAATCTGGTCACTCTCTTTCTTTCTATCTTTTCTCTCTTCCTCTCCACTCTCTCTCACTTTCTCCAAGTAAGCCAGTAAAAATATTGTAACATACATAAATAAAGAACTCTTAACTAATCAATCTCTCTCTATCTCTCTCGCACGGTCTCTCTCTGTTCCTTTCTCTCTCTCTCGCTCAACCAACTTGCATCAAGAACTAGTTACTCTCTGGCTAAATCTCTCCTTTTTATATTTTATTCCCCTGCACTAGCATATTACAAGACCTAGTTACAATACGGATAAATACTGAGGAATTTATTTCTCCATGCAGAGTATATTCTTGGCAAGCGAATTCACTGCAGTTACTCTACGGAGCTATTCGGTGGAGCTTGGAAATTATTATGATCATAACTAAAATAAATAGGGAAAGAATTCTCATTATTTCATTTATAAACTACACGTTGTTCTCGTCTCACGTTGAAGTAAGCTAGATGCTTATATTAATCATTAATTAATGAACATGTAGTTGAAGCTTAACTCTAAATTCATGTATTAATTCATTATTTATTAATTTATTCATTTATCTTTCAAAGCTAAGGAACAAGTTATTATTGACCGAGCGAAGTGAGGTCTAAGATTCAAGTCGACAGTTTTACATTCCTCTTTATCTATGTCTTTATGTTTATATTTATTATGTTTCGCATTTACGGCGAAACGAAGCAATAGATTTCCGTGAAATTCGACATGCATGTTCCTTTTTTAATTTCGCGTCGACGTATGTATAGGGTTTTTTTTTTTCAAATTTGCATTTTAAGGTAATACAAAAGGAAAAGGTGACTCCTTCTAATGCTAATATTACCGTAAAAATTAGACTAAAAACTTATCCATCATAAATTAGCTGTTGAGTGGATTATTAATTGCATGCAATAGCGCATGCAATTGATATCTCAATATAACTTGGTAATAGATCTGCTGCTGTGTGGACTATTAACTGCATGCCTCATTAAATGCAATTTGTATGCACTATTGAATGAACTATTGATTGCAAAACATAGTATTGTCTCTCGACCTTTCTCTGCTTTGAACTCGGGCTGACCTGTTGCCAGTATGTCTTGAAGGAGATATGCTTCTGATGTTAGCATTTTTGATACACCAACCCAACAGCCATTAGCCGTTTTCACACCGATATCTTGCCGACACGATATACAGATAGTATTTACTCTGATGGACAGTATAGGAGGAGGTTGTGGTTCATAACTGAGCGAGGTCCACTGTTCACAGAACTACTAGTATTAGGACAATCACAAAATCAGAGAGAGTTTATTTTTAGAGAGAGCTTTTCCTACCGGAAAACCTGCGAGGCTCAAAAACCCTGAGCGCAGAGACTGGAGAATCAAATCAAATTGACGTAATCAAAACTATAAATGAAATGAGAATATACATCTGGGTACCCTTTTTGAAATAATTCAATCACGACATGCTTCGTCTATATGATGCCATTATCAAGTGATTGGAGATCCTTATAAACCTTGGTAAGGTTTGTAGTAGATTTATTATGTTAAACGTACAATAAACACAGAATATTTTTTTGCAGGGCTTGTAGAAAATTTAATTTTGAAGAGAAAGATGTGGATATATATAGCGTATGGCATTTTGACACATTTACCTCTCAAATATGAATTATGCGCTCAATTATAATAATTGATTGTCATTAAATTAAAAAAGTCAAAATATAAAACTATGCACATGGAGAGAACCAGTAGTTTTATTAACATAATTATCAAAAGATAAAACTAGACATTTATAAAGCTAAGTCCAAATCAGCCAACCATTCAAGAGCTGCTGGTGCAGCATTCACAAAATCCTCAACGGCATGGGGATACAACCTGACAGGACAGACCTCAGTTATATGTTTCAAAGTTTGTTTTGGAGCTCCACAGTCACATTCAGGTGATGGAATGATCCCCCATTTATGCAGACTGTCCCCACATACACCATGCCCTGTTCGCACCCTGTTTAATCCCTTACAAAGGTGACGGGGGAGGCTGAAACCTTCTGGCTCTCGGGCGCAATAATTATTGTATTCGTTCTAGCTCAGAAGTTCTTCTCTCCAAGTAACATCTTCAACATCTTTTATAGAAGCTAGAAGCGCCTCCACGTGGTGCGCCTGGATACCCAAATGCAGGATGGAGACCGGCATTTGGGGAACTAAATCGAATACATAACCGCCATAATGGACAGGCAAGAACATCTGCCATTGGGATGTCTGTTCCTGGGACACATCCTTTTAACCCCTGGGCGGGAGTGTTGGTGAAGGTTTTTGGTTGGCGGTGATCAGCAATATATGAGCATTTGATTTTGAAACTGCTGCGTTTTTTTGTGGTGCAATCTAGCTCGCGTCCGTGACATTGTTACACGTGCATCCTTGTTTATACTAAATGAGATAGAACTGCTGGCGGCCAGACTTATCTTAGGATCTCCTGGCCAGTTTGACACATCAAATGAAGATGTAGAATGAGTCTATAATAGAAGTATGCAACCATAAAAAAATGATCCTTCATTACATTCAAAACGCATGAAAAAAAGAGAGCTTTTGTCTATTTTTCATGCGTTTTGTATGTAATTAGGGATTATTTTTTTAAGGTTGCAATTGTCTATTATAGACTTATTTCACATCTTCCTCTCCAAAATTAAATTTTCTACAAGTTCTGTAGAAAATATTTGTTGTTTATTGTACATTTAACATAGTAAATCTGCTTCAAACCTCAAAGCAACTTGTTTTTCGGGACCAAGTTTCGCGTATTCTGTCACATAACTTTAAAATTACTGTAGCTACAGGTCTGGAAACGGTTTTATTGAATTTTCCAGTTCATTTTACATAAAGTACGCCGAATTGTACATCTCAATTAACAGCCAACAAATACCCGTAAGGCTTCGTTCGGCAGGGGAACTGAAATTCAGAAAAATCTTTCACACTGTATAACTTGGGAACTGAGCATTTTCTGACCCATGTTAATTAGAACTTTATCACGCCCTGACTTATGGGCACCTTTCCTCAGAACATCCTGTATAGCCGAAACATGTCGTGATAATATAATTTTAAAAGGGTACTCAGATTTATATTTTTATTTATTTCTATTTTGGTATTTTTATTTATATTCAAAAGTAGCCCTAAGGAACAAAAGACAGTATATTTACTCTATGGTTATCGTATACATGATTTACATATCAGCATGGATGATCCAGCATGAATTGTAATGTAGATGAAAGTAGAGAAATCTAGTTGAATATAACATGATACAGGCATGTTTGTCTATTATAGCCTTATTATAAACTAGCCGTAAGGCTCGCTTCGCTCGCCATATCTGTCTAGCCAGGGGGCTCCGCCCCCTGGACCCCCGACGGGATCGTCCAAGAATTTGAATTTGCATTTTTCATTTGAGCATTTTTATCATATGTTAGGACGATCCAGTCGGGGATCCAGACTAAACGGCTGGCTAAACGGATATGGCGAGGGAAGCGAGCCTGACTGCTAGTAATATAATATTCCCAGGATTGAAGTAGCAGTGCCCAATCAATTTTTCTGCGATAAATGCATTTAAATCTTCAACTTGGTGCCAACCTAACAAAGTCAACTCAACTTAATGCCAACCTGACAAAATTATTAACTTAGTTGCCAGTTAACAACTGTTTCGAAGAGGTACTCTCTCTAGATTATAGTTCTATATTAACATATGGTATGGACATTTCAATTATAATTAAGATATTGGAATAAGAAGAATATACATGCTAAAAGACAAACTTTGAACCCTTAAAAACCACCCTTAGAGTTAAAATATCGCCAAAAGATTTCTTAGTGCGCCTCTAAAGGGCCAACTAAACATACCTACCAAATTTGAACGTTTTTGGTCCTGTAGATTTTTAGTTCTGTGAGTGAGTGAGTGAGTGAGTGAGTGAGTGAGTGAGTGAGTGAGTGAGTCAGTCAGTCAGTCAGTCAGTCAATCAATGAGTGAGTGCCATTTCGCTTTTATATCTATATATATAAAAATGTTATGTTGGTTTGTGTGTAATGCAAAAACTCCAAAAGTACTGGACCGATTGAGTTGAAATTTTAACATGATATAAAATCCGCATCAAGGATGGTTTTTATCTACTTTTTACAATTTTCAGGGGCGCTACGCTCGCCCGAAAATTTTTAACTTTTTTGTTTATGGATTTTTCCGATTTTTGACTTCACATTCGGGGTCAGCTCGCGAAAATAAGTCGATTAAAAAAAAAAAAATTGACCGGGCTCGCAGGGTGGCCCGGGGGGAGGGGGTGAAACTTTGGCCATTTTTGGCCAGATTTGAGCTGAGCGCTGCTGCAATCAAAGTGCAAAATCTGACCGCTAGATAGCGCGCATGTTTCAAAACGCAGCTTCAACAGGTTCGTGAGATATAGAGTACCGGTAAACTACACTCTTGATTACCGTATGTTTTCCGGTACAATTATTGGATTTCAATTACTTTCGCAATTCAGAACAAAGAAAGCATACCGATGCTTTTTTTTCGCATGGACAACTGTATGTTGCGTGTTCCCGAGTCGGCAAACCAGATAGTCTTTATATTTACGCAGACAGTGGAAAAACAAAAAATATTGTATATAAACAAGTATTGCAAAATTAAACTTATATGAAATGTATTCTTTGTTTTTTCTCATTTCTCAACCATTCGCAAACAGAGAGTGAGAATAGGGAAAAATCTGAGTGCAGAAGAAGGCCTTCCTGTAAAATTCGGCGTGCCACAAGGAACAGTTCTTGGTCCGATACTGTACCTCATCTTTGCCAATGAGTTGTGCTCACTCGACATTGGTGGCAAGATTATTGTCTTTGCCGACGACACAGCTGTGATATTTCAAGGCAACAACTGGAACGAGACTTTCATAACCGCTGAATTAGGCATGGAAAAAATTACACTTTGGCTCCACAGTAATATCCTGACTCTCAATTCATCAAAATAAATTTCTAGCATTTTCACTGACGGACTCCAAAAAACCTGTACGAAATACAATCAAGTTACATCACTGCAAAATAAATCGCATAGACTGCAATTGTCCATCAGTAGAACGAACAGATAATATAAAATATTTAGGAGTTATAATAGACGACTTACTTTGGTGGGACAAACACATCATACAGCAAACAACAAAACTCAGGAAACTGGTTTACAGTTTCATTCAACTCCGACAGATACTCACACTGGATACGTTAAAAATTGTATATCACGCATTGGTAGAGTCAATAGCAAGATATGGAATCCTGGCATGGGGAGCTACGTATTTCTGCCATATCAATCCTGTTTTTAAAGTCCAGAAACTCATCCTCAGAATAATGGGACAGAAACATCCACTCTACCCTTCAGATTCTCTATATGAAGAGCTCCAACTACTGAGCATCCGACAAATTTACATTCACAAATTACTCACATTCATCAGGAAAAACCCGCAGTTCTTTCTCAACATGGACCACACCCACAGCACGCGAAGAAGGAATATTGATCTAGCAGTCCCCAGGATGACAACAACTGCCGCCCAGAGAACAGTCACATACTTAGGACCGAAGATTTACAACAGGCTGCCAATGGACATCAAGGAAATGGTACTGGTTAATATATTTAAAGCAAAAACAAAAACTTGGATAATTGAAAATAGAATAAATTATAGTGAAGACCTTATTACAAACTAGATATTATGAATATTATTAATTCATTTTTTTATCAATCCTTTTTAAGAGACTATTCTCAAATATTTTTTTCTTTTAGAATCTAATTATTTTCCATCAATAATTTTCTATTTTATATATAGGTATTCATTTACTCATTTTAATTTCTTTTTTCTAAAAATTTTGCTTTTTTTCATTTTATTTCTCACATAAACATTATTTTTCCTTTTAGTTTTGTAATTGCACAATAAACCAGATTTAACAGCTCACATAACACAGATGTTCATAATTTATTTAACAAGCATAATATTTGTGGTTTCCCAACACATATTTTATATATAGTGGGGGCCACAGAAAAAAAATAAACATTCAATCACAATGTGCCACTGCGAAGCGTGGCAGGGTACAGCTAGTTATAGATAAAAATCCAGTCTCAAATTTTGACATTCAATAACTTTTTTATGTGTGCACCGAATTTGATGATTCTTTTCTAGTCGTGTTTGTTTTGTTGAGGACCAGTTTATGGCCTATCAAATTTATAATCCGACTTCAGGAGTCTTTCCTATGGTCATTCAAAGTTCACGTGTAATCCTTATGGTACAAGATTTGTGAGCTGGCCACACAGAAATCAGCTGTTATAATCATTGCGTCATCCAACAGCCGTCGGTAGATAGTAGACAAGAATGTGTGCTGCTCCATAACCACCCATGTATTTCATTCAAATCGCGTCGACTAAAAACAAAATGACTGTTCTGTGTGAAACCATCCAGCAGTGGCGATGCGGCCTCAGGTTGAAGACTTACATGCTCCAAGGACATTGCTTTGTTTCGAATAATTGTGCAGTGTCTGGTGTTCAGAATTAATTAATTTTATTGTTAGTAAATTATTCATTTTGCAGTTTGAAAATTATCTATATAAATGAAATACCGCATCGGCGCGATGCGCTCCTCAGGTGTGTATCCAGCTAAAGTTTGTCATGAGATGCATTTATCTATTTGGCGATACGAAGTTCGCCGGGTCAGCTAGTTAAATATAACATGAGACATCCCGCTATTCAATTAATCAACATTCACAGGCATTACCAACTTTTCGCCTGAGCTATTATCAACCTGACAGCTTACCAATAACCAGCCCATGTTTATATACCAAATCGTTCAACCTCTGTTGATAGAAATTAGCCACTTTTCAAGCTCATGTTTATAACAAAAGTTAAGCTTTGTCCATAATAAAAGTTAAGCCTTTGTTGTTGCTATTAAATTGAAACAGAATGTGGGGAAGCAGAGCGGTTATACGTCATAAAACTCAGTCAACTTTTCCGTCGAACGCTTTCAATGAAATCATAAAATTGGTCGTGGATGTAAGTCTTGTTTGTAACGGATGTTCGGCACGGAAAAACACTCTCTATCACTTCCTCTTTCTCTCACTCTTCCACTTACCAATTCTCGTTCTCTCCCACTCACACACTCTCTTACTCACACACTCTCTCACACACACTTTATCAAAGTCTCTCTCTCCCACTCTTCTTCTTACACTATTGCACTCACTCTCTCTTGTTCTCTCTCACTCTGTTACACACACACTCTCTCGCACTGTCTCTCTCCCTCTCACACTCTCTAAAATTAACGTTTTGGTAGAGAGTTAGTGGGGAGGATATTTTTAATATTCTTCCCAAAGAATGGACATTGATATGTCCAAAGCTCCGCCAATTTATGTAGATGCATAACAATATGATTATTATCTATAGTTATTATATTACAAATTGCTTTTTCATATCATATACAGTTCAATAGTTATTTTCTTAGTCCATATTATGTAAATTCATCTATAATTTTTCTGTATTGTAAGCCATTGAATATAAGTGTATAAGCCAGTATATATTGTAATCTACATAAATAAAGTACTAAATCTAATCAAATCTCTCTCATACACACTCTATCAAAGTCTCTCTTTCTCCTACTCTCCCACTTACACTCTTCAACTCACTCTCTCTTGTTCTCTCTCACTGATTCTATCTTTGTCTCTCGTGTGTTATGGGAAGGATATTATTTTACATCATTCTTAGAGAATCGACAATTATTTGTTGAAACACCGCCGATTTATAAAGTCACATTACAATTTCATATTTTCGTTTTTCTAATTGCATTTAATCTTTATTATCATTGATCAATTTTTCATACTTTGTAAAATTCGATGAATAATTAGCATTACCGTCATTTAATGTAAATTAGTGTATAAGTCAGTAAATATTGGAACATAAATGAAGAAACTGATCTAATCTTATCTAATCTCTCTCTCACACTCTCTCTATCACAGTCTTTCTCTCCATCTATCTCTCTCACACTCTTTCTCCTGTTCTCTCTTACTCACTTATTCTCTCTTTCACTCTCTCACACTCTCTACTACAGTCTCTATTTCTCTCACACTCTCTATCACAGTATTTTTCTCTCATTATCTCTTTATCTCCATCTATCTCTTTCACACTCTTTCTCCTGTTATAAGTCAGTTATAAGTCAGTCCTGTTATAAGTCACTCTCTATCACAGTATTTTTCTCTCATTATCTCTTTATCTCCATCTATCTCTCTCACACTCTTTCTCCTGTTCTCTCTTACTCACTTATTCTCTCTTTCACTCTCTCACACTCTCTATTACAGTCTCTATTTCTCTCACACTCTCTATCACAGTATTTTTCTCTCATTATCTCTTTATCTCCATCTATCTCTCTCACACTCTTTCTCCTGTTCTCTCTTACTCACTCATTCTCTCTTTCACTTTCTCTCACCCACTCTCTCCCCAACCCCGTTCTTCACATAAACATCAATCAAATTCTCTTTCAGCTGGGTTTTTATGTTTTGCCGCATTCACTGATGTCAGTCATCACTTTATTCAATAGCGAGATGAATATTTCCATAACTCCCTTGTCCACTAAACCGTTGTATGTATTATTGCAGACAAATTGTCGACAGGTTTTAATTCAAAGTTGCTTTTGGAGCAAAATATTCTGATTTTAGACGAAACTGTGCGATAACTCTGGTTACTCATAGAAACTAGTATTATAGTATGGTACATCAGCAGTACAGTATTTTAGTTTAGTGAGGTCCACGTTATAATGGCAATGGAGAGAGTGTTGCCGATTCACTGCCTTGCCATTGCCTTCAACAGAGGATAGCCGGTACTGGTAAATGTGATGTAATATCACCATTTTATTCTTGTTTGAAATGATCAATCATATACCGTTAAGAAATAGTTATTCGTATATCTAGAGTGAAAAGTACGACTTTTTCTCCCTGAGGGAAAAGTTTGAAGCCCGAGGCGAAGCCGAGGGCAACAATTTTCCTGAGGGAGATAAAGTATTTTTCACTCGTGATGTACACAACATTTTTCCTCCATCTACATTTTTTATAGAAACTGCAAAATAAAATCATTTTAATAACTTACGTATTGGTGACAATGTTTCCTAACAACATAACCTAAAATCTAAAACCTAAAAACCGGCCATCTGGATCTGATTGGTACTGCCGATTGCGCTATCTAGCAAAAGTTGTAACAATTATATCAGCTGGGTGTCTACCAAAAATGGCTGACTCCAGATCACGCGGTTCAGATTTGAATTGCAGATCAAAAATATTTGTTGGCTGGTATTTTGAATAGAATAAGATATTTTAAAAATTGTATAATTTTTATCGTCTACTAATATAAGAATATAATATCATACAAACATATATTTCATGAGTTGATCAAATTTCTGGTTATGGTATTGAATTCAGTTGACTCATGACAGACACCTCTTTTCTCAACTGAGCTTAGACCTTCTAACCTATTATAATGTAAGTTTTTAAATAGAGATGCTTCCCATATTATTTAAATGGAGTCACTTTTACTCCCTAGGGAGTTCTTCTGTTTTTTACTACCGAGAGCGAAAAAGTGACACTTTAGTATTATGTTTCAGGGAGTAAAGTAAGTACTTTAGACAGTGGGTAGAGGAAAATATATTTTTCGATGATTGAATTATAAATTTTCATAATTGAGACTGGATGTTCAACTAGCTTTCCCTCACCTATCGAGACCTACGAGCTGAAACCTATTCCCACTAATCACCTACATTAAGGTACAACGGTGTAGTTGACTGTGTATCAGACACCTATGAACACTTGATGCCGTGAAACTTGGACGAACTGAACGGCTCAATTCTTCATTTACTTGGGTATCACAAGGAATGGTCAAAATGAGCACTTGATGGTACGATACCTTGACGAACTGAGACCGTTCATACAGTAGTAAGTCGAATCTTGAATCATTGAATACTTGATGCCGTGAAACTTGGACGATCTGAACGGTTCAATATCTCATTTACTCCAGTATCTCAAGAAATGGTTGATGCTAGAATATATTTTCGATGAAGTTTCGATTTGACCACAATTGTCTTACGGTCGTAACAACCAAATCAATGCTGTAACTGAAACCTTTTTCACATTTTTAAAACCCCTTTTTTAATTATTTTCATATTTCTCTTAATACTAATATTGAGAATGAACTGCAAGAACAGTACCGTTTCTTGACTAGCATTATTTCCATTTCTATAGGGAAATACCTCCAACTATCATCAATGAATAAACTGGAAGTATTGGGATAAGAAGACGAAGAAGAAGAGAGAAGAAGAAGAGAAGAAGAAGGAAGAAGAAGAAGAAGAAGAAGAAGAAGAAGAAGAAGAAGAAGAAGAAGAGAAGAAGAAGAAGAAGAAGAAGAAGAAGACAAGAGAAGAAGAAGAAGAAGAAGAAGAAGAAGAAGAAGAAGAAGAAGAAGAAGAAGAAGAAGAAGAAGAAGAAGAAGAAGAGAAGAAGAGAAGAAGAAGAAGAAGAAGAAGAAGACGAAGAAGAAGAAGAAGAAGAAGAGAAGAGAAGAAGAAGAAGAAGAAGAAGAAGAAGAAGAAGAAGAAGAAGAGAAGAAGAAGAAGAAGAAGAAGAAGAAGAAGAAGAAGAAGAAGAAGAAGAAGAAGAAAAAAAATACAGTAGTGGCAGAGAAACTTCTATAAATTAATTTTAAATTTAAATATTCCTTGATAGAAGATAAAATATGAGTGTACGGCGGGTTGCCTATCTAAATCCTGAAACATGAGATCTGCTTAAAGTGAGGTCCACGTTATTATGGCAGTATTTGATTAACATTGGTGTTGCTATCCTAAATTTCAAATTCAAATCGTTTCATTTTCCATATTTAACAATATATACAGAGCATGAAATTACCATAGTTACTGAAGTAATTACCATGTAACTGAAAAAATCAGAATCATAGACAGAGGATCACAATCAAGCAAGACAGAGAATCGGCAACGTTGTTCTTCCATCTTTCTCCACTGCAATTATAACGTGGACCTCACTATAGTTCCGGAATAGGAACAGCAAAACTGCTACAAAAAACGGCCTTTTAGCGCTGCAGATGAAAGTTTTTTCAACTACAATCAAGAAATTCCTGATTTGGAATTTGTAGGTCCACGTTATAATGACAGTGGAGAAAGATAGGAGAACAACGTTGCCGATCATCTGTCTTGTCAATGCCTTCCATAGACGGTAGCTGATGCAGGTTTATTGATGTAATATGATCTTTTTATTCTCGTTTAAAATTATCAACTATATTTTATTGAGCAAGAAATTTAATTTTCGATTATTTCATAATGATTCACACATTTAAGATGGAATATTCTGTAAATCAATTGTCAATCAACATTGTTAAAAGACGGTCTGGCAACAGAGCAATGCGAGAAAGAAATAGCGCTATCCGCTTTGTTGAATGATAGACAAGGATAACAATACCATTGCTAATCGAACACTGCTCTTATAACGTGAACCTTACTATAGGTTATATTTATAGAATGCATGTAGTAACTTCAGCACAAGCAGGTAATGTTTTCTATTGCCCAATAAATTAATGTATTCCTCTTAAGATTATTATGACAGAAAATAGTGTACGTTACTTGGACGTGAATATCTCTTGCAGGCTCTAATGAAATCTAGTCTTGGCTAATTCCTCGATGTAAACATCATTCTTGCCCTGCAAACGGGCTCTTTCCTTACATGTGACGTGATAGTATCTTTCGTCACATGGACGGGAAGGGGCCTTTTGCAGGCGAGAATGATGTTCCTAGTCGGGGCGTTACCCGAGACTAGTATTTCATCCGAGCACAGCAAAAGACAATTACTTCCAAGTAACGTACACTATTTTTCTGTCATAATAGCTAATCTAAAGAAGAATAATTGAGAAAAAGAAAACATTACCTGCTTGTGCTAAAGATACTACATGCATTCTATAAAAATATAACTTAGTTTACAAATTCTGATTAATGCTGACGTTACTACATGCATTCTATAAACATAACCAGTTCACAAATTCTGAATCAGGAATTTATTCATTGTTGTTGACAAAACTTCCACCTGGAGCGCTGAAGGTGTTTTTTTCGTAGCAGTTTTGCTGTTCCTATTTCGGAACTAGGAAACATACTCGACTTTGGAGAAAACATAGAGTATTCTGTAATTAGAATCAAAAATTTTATTTGATCTGCAAACAGCTGTTTACCGGCTTGACTTCATGCATGGAAAACAGCTGAGATTGAATGACTATGACAGAAAATACTATTTGAAGTTCTCAGACAACCGTCAAATTACATTACACACAGTAGTTTCATATTTTGTTCATAACTCATGTCTCACCGACTGAAAGTACACTCGAAGGATGAGCGAATCTAGAGTTCTGCTTGAGTTACTTTGTTTTTTGTCCTTCACTTCGCCTTTCCTGAAAGGGCGAACAGTGGAAAAGTTTTCCCGACCGGGCGGAAAAAAGAGAAAATCGCTAGCTAGTTTGCAGGAAAGTTCAACTTTTCCTTGTTGGTATTCTGTTGTCACGAGAATTTTCTCCATTGTGAGGTCCACGTTATAATGGCAGTGGAGAAGGATAGAAGAACAGCTTTGCCGATTCTTGGTCACATAGACCTAACTATACTATAATACTGTACTACTGAAGTACTGTACTATCCATATCAGGTTCTATGAGGAACTCGATTCACAGATGGAAATTACTGACAATCTGATTGATTACACCAAACTGACAATCTCTGGATAGCAGCGCTCATTTCATACGAAGCCATAGCGGCCAGCCAGTCTACAGATGAAAATTACTGATATGTTGCAATTATTCAAACGCTAATGAATTAATAATCATTACTGAACGAAAATCCAAATAAAATGCTGTAATTCACCCCGAAGACTTCTGCTACTGCAAATATAAATTACAGCATTCAATTTGGATTTTCTTTCAGTAATAATATCAATCCATCAGCATTTGAATAATTGCAACATTTCAGTAATTTCCATCTGTAGACTGGCTGGCCGCTATAGCTTCGTATGAAATGAGCGCTGCTATCTAGAGATTGTCAGTTTGGTGTAAGGGTAAGCATTCCTGACCGGCAATTAGGCGGTACTGGGTTCGATTCCCGGGCTGACAAATAGTTTTGAATGGTAGCGCTCGTCGAATTTCCATCTAGCTGTTTACCCTGTTGTCAATATTTCTAGTAGCAGAAGTCTTCGGGGTGAATTACAGCATTTTATTTGGATTTTCGTTGAGTAATAATTATCAACCCGATTTAGCGCACTGTTCAGTTCAAAACCATACTGATTGGCTTCAAAAACATCTTTAAATTAATACCTGTCGACAATTTATAGGGGATATATTCAATGAAGAAAACTATTCTTGTCCTATCTGGAGTGTTTGCTTATTGCAAGTATTTAAGTAGAGAGAGAGAGAGGTGAGAGAGTGTGTGATTGCGTGTCTCATCAATAAACAAGTGAGTGAGTGAAAGAAGTAAATAAGTTGAGTAAGTAATATTAGAATTACAACTGAACTATAATGAGGTCCACGTTATAATGGCAGTGAAGGAAGATAGGAGAACGACGTTGCCGATCATCTGTCTTGTCAATGCCTTCTATAGACGGTAGCTGATACAGGTTTTTTATTGATATATTATTAAGTGCTCATTCTTGTTCGAATAATCAATTATATTCTATTAAGCAAGAAATTATATTTTTCAATAATTTAAGGATGAATTTCCATAATCAAGATGAAATATTTTGTTGATTGATTATTAATTCTACATTGTTAGAAGACGATCTGGCAACAGAGCAAAGCGAGAAAGAGATAGCGCTATCCGCTTTGTTGAATGATAGACAAGGATAGCAATGCCATTGCTAATCAAACACTGACATTATAACGTGGACCTCACTCTAGTGAATAATACATTCAATGGAGAAAAACTATTCTAGTCAGAAGTGTTTGCTTATTGCAAGTATTCAAGTAGAGAGGGAGAGAGAGTGATATTCAGATTCAGATTTCTTTATTCATGTGTTTATCAAAGTAAAATTCAACTCACGTTCTAGCGTTATAAATGAATACCAGTAGCAGTAGAATAACATGGTTAATCATATTAAACTAATGAGTTCTACAATAATATTGCGCTAGAAAAATGAAATATGCGAAAGTTGAGGTACTACTGTAATATTGAATGAAAAAGACTAAGAAATTGTCAAAAAACCACTGATTTATTGATAATTAGAAAGACCGGTTTCGGTTATTACACCATTGTCAATCTCTGATAAACAATGGTTTATCAATATCAACTTCTCAACTACACAAAAAGTACTACTGTAATGTTTTCACATGAAACGGTGAAGTTTCTCTGAGAAACGGTCTCAGAGAGAGTATCTCAACTTCAGCACTTAACCGTGGAGAGAGAGAAAGAAAGTGATTGATTGATTGAGTACTTTATTTATGTAGATACAATATATACTGGCTTATACACTTAAAATAAAATAGCTTCCAATACAGCAAAATTATAGATTTATTTACATAATATAGACTAAGAAAAAATAATTATTGAACTGTATATGATATGAAAAAGCAATTTGTAATAACTAAAGATAATTTTGTTATGCATCTACATAAATTGGCGGAGCTTTGGACATATCAATGTCCATTCTTCGGAAAGAATATTAAAAATATCTTTCCCACTAACTCTCTACCAAAGAGAGAGAGAGTGAGGGAGATTGCATGTCTCACTAACATACGAGTGAGTTAAAGAGAGAGTAAGTAGAGTGAGTAAGTCGAGTGTGTAATAATAGAGTCACAACTGAACTAGGCTGGAAGGGCGCCTCGCATATTGATTTTAGAAGACCCGCAGACGTGATTATGATTTTCTATTTCCACTCTAGTCAGCGTATTTCATAATTTGCTCACTCCTCGTCAGCTGTGAAGAATGAGAGGGGCTGCTCTCTTACACTCGTTTCTGAGACTCTTCAAGAGTCTTCAATCCTTTTGAATGAACTGCATTTACGAGTTTGATTTCTCTTTGAGAATTGGACGGAGTAACTCTTGCCTCTTTGGAACAAGCTTCATTGATTGCGTTTGAAAGAGGATCAATTCTCCAGTTTTTCTTCTTCCATTTGTGCTGGAATTGTGAAGTGAAGCTTTATTGAGATGATGATCTAGTCTACACAGTTCACTACTCTTTATTCAGTTGTGAATTATGTTCACGCGAAAGAATAAAGAATCGTAGATCGTTCACTTTCATTCGGAGCTAGAAATAAATATGATTGAATCAGATTGAGTTAATGTCTATGAGTGAAATTAGTGTATTCACTTATATTAGAATGATTTTTGACCGAGCGAAGTGAGGTCCAAGATTCAAGTCGACGGTTTCGCATTTCTCTTAATGTTTAAATGATAAAATGATTATATGTTTATATGTTGCGCATTTACGGTGAAACGCGGTAATTGATTTTCATGAAATTCACAGCTATGTCCCTTTTTGAATTGCGCGTCAACGTATGTACAAGGTTTTTGGAAATTTTGCATTTCAAGGATAATATAAAAGGGAAAAAGAGCCTCCTTCAATCACCAATATTAGGGTAAAAATCAGACTTTAGAATTATTCATCATAAATCAGCTATCGAGTGGATTACTAGCAGTTCTGTGAACAGTAGACATCACGCAGTATTCTCATCCACAATACCTGATTGAAACTATAGACCTTATGGAAATACAGCAATAGAAGGGCTTCTCCACACATCTGTGTAATCACTTGTCAGCTGATTTATGATGAATATTTTCTATAGTCGGATTTTTACTCTAATATTGGCGTATGAAGGAGGCTCCTTTTTCTTCCCAAAAACCTTGTATATATACGTCGACGCGCCATTAAAAAGGACATACCTGTCAAATTTCATGAAAATCTATTACCGCGTTCCGCCGTAAATGCCCACCATATAAACATTTGAATATTCAAACATTTAAACATTTGAACATTTGAACATTTAAACATTAAGAGAAATGCCAAACCGACGACTTGAATCTTAGACCTCACTTCGCTCGGTCAAATATGATTGAATCAGATTGAGTTATTGTCTATGAATGGAATTAGTGTATTCACTATATATTAGAATGATTTTACGATATTATATCAAGAATTTATTCGAATAGAGTACAAGAATAATTATTGTTCAATAAACTTTAAAGTTGATGGAATGAGACAATAACTGATAACTAATCTCCACTTCAAACGAAGAGAAGAATTGGCTTATACATGTAGGGGATAGAAAATACATGTTTGACGCACCATCACGTCTCAACTACTGAAACGATCAACTTGAAATTCCCCATAATAATTCCTTATTTACCAAGGATAGTCATAGACCTGCTTCCATGTTTATTGATCAATAATTACAATTCTATAACTGGAACAAATGTATTGAATTGTGATACAAAGCATACGTACGATGAGAGCCCAATCAAATAGTTTTTCTAGTTTTTTCTATTGTAAATCATTGAAGTTGTTAATAGTGATTCATTATTGATTGATATTCATACAATAAGTACATCAACAAAATATAGGGAGAGAACATATAAGGTAATCTTGTGCTATTCCTCTCCCAAATTTAGATAGGGTTACACATAGTCCGAAATAGGTTAAGTCTTGTAGTTGTTCACTTCACAAAAGTTTCATTCCTTAATTACTTTCAATACTTACTTTTAATATTTTCAATTTCAGCATGGAACTATATTTTTGATCCATCCGTGTTTCTAACACACTTGCAGAGCACGAGCACCTGCTGTGTAACCAATGAACTGAAGAGCTAATCTATGAGCTTGGACTGTTCATTCCTCTAAATACTCCATTAATTTACATAAACTAACAAACTGATATCTGGATTAATCGAGCAATAAACAAATTCTATACGAGAGAAATACGCATTGAAGAATAAGCAAATATAATCTCCATAGTGAAGTCCACGTATAATGGCAGTGTTTGATTAGCTATTGTATTGCTATCCTTGCCTATCATCAAAAAAGCGGATGCGCTATCTCTTCTCGCGTTACTCTGTTGCCAGATCGTCTTTGAACAATGTAGAATTAATAATTTATTGATTGAATAAGAATAATTATAATAAAATGTGGGTCAGACAGGTAGAAGTTTCAAAAGTAGAATTTAAGAACACATCAGAGATTGGAATAAACAAATGGGGAATCTAACTTTGCAGAACATTTGATAACAAATAATCACAAGTCCAGTTGAGGAGAATGTTCAGTTTCTGCATGTTAATAACAAACGCAGATTCTTGAATATTTTAGAGGATTTAGAAGTAACAAAAGAAATTAAGGACAATTCACAATACAGTTTAAATGACCAGATTCATTTCAACCAATACAACACTACGAATTCAGGTTTATCATAACATTGTAAGCATACATTAGTTAATAGTTTTTCCATTCACATATGTGTTTTATTATCTTTTACTTGTTTTCTTGTTCTTTTTGAACTGAAAGTAAATTTTATTATCATGGCGAGTCTGTTGCTTAAGCCACCATTTTGTGACACCGTTGAGTGGGAGGAGACTGTCCTAGCAGTCTGTCAATGACAGGCGTTCATGCCCTTGACCAATAGCAGTACTCGCCTACTAGTATAAATTCTGCTGCTCTTGTATTTAGTTTTAGATAATCATAGATTGACAATGGTGTACAACCGGAACCGGTCTTTCTAAGTATCAATAAATCTGTGGTTTTTGAAAATTTCCTAGTATGTTTATTCAATATAAATAATTAACACAATATTAACTTCTCAACTACACGAATGTAATAATTAATTGAAATATTCTATATATCATGCATTTATCTATACTTATGAATTATGAATTATATCTCTATGCAGAAATATAATTTCTTGCATAGTAAATAGTAATTAATTATTTCAAACGAGAATGAACAGTTAATATTTCATCAATAAACCTGTATCAGCTACCGTCTACAGAAGGCATTGACAAGACAGTGGATCAGCAACGTTTTTCTCCTATCTTTCTCAACTGCGATTATAACGTGTACCCCACTATAATAAGATTGAATTATAGCTTCTTCGTTCATGTAAGTTTTCTCTAAAGCACGCCATCAATTTACATCAACTAAAAAACTGATACCCTATTATATTAAGCGAGCAATTTCTGTATTTATATTTCTGGTTATTTAAGTTTAACAGATCTCGAAAACGGCTTCAACGATTTACACGAAATTGGAACATAGTAGCTTTATGATATACTTGCAATACTTGGGCCACATAATGCGCAATAGGGGCAGATATGAGCTATTGCAGACCATACTGCAGGGCAAAATAGAAGGCAGGAGAGCCCCAGGTCGAAGAAGAATATCCTGGCTGGCCAACCTGAGAGCCTGGTTTGGAAAAACCTCCATTCAATTGTTCCGGAGCGCAACTAACAAAGTCATCATAGCCAATATGATCGCCAACGTTCGAAACGGACAGGCACCTTAAGAAGAAAGAAGAAGCTTTATGATATAAAGATTCGATTGCACTAGGTCTCCTCTTTGGGGAAACTCGCTGAACGACATTGAAAGGATAATTCATCCTTGGCTGAAACAGTAAAATCCTTGGCTGCGGATAGTAAAAAGTGAGTGAGCGAGTGAGTATGTGAAAAATCAAAATATCGCATCCCTGAAATTCATAACATGACATTTATAGCCAGCTGTGAAATATGAACACGATCATTCTAGAGAATTGTGTCATAGAGAACAATAGCATAAGTAGATATGCCATGGTATAGGGGTTAGTCGCAACTTTTACTGTTATCTCAAGCCGCTAGTTTCATGTAATTCTTTCCAGTGAAGCTGTGTGACACTGGCAGTCTCTCATATTGTGCCGTTCATACACTCCTACTCCAACAAAACAGTAACATTCGACAATAATCAACAGTAATCGGCTTGGGATAACAGTAAAAGTTGCGACATTGACGCCCTATACCATGGGATATCTACGACTTATGCTATTGTTTCTCTATGATTGTGTTCTGTTTATCAATAAATAAAAATTACGAGCGAAGCTCGGTGTCCCGATATTATTGATTGATCGAGCAATTATCAAAAACTTCTACACAGAAAGAATAATGCATTAAAAGTCTAAACAAATAAACTCTAGGAGTGGATAATCATTTTCAACTGAAAAAATTACAGTTTCTCAACAAGAATCACTCAATTTTCCAGGCAGTGGTTGTAGAGACCATAAGTTACCTCCCCGACAATCCATCATAATGCTGAGTAGGCTACAGTGGATAAAAAAGGGAAAATCAAAACCCTCTGAACTCTCCCCAACAATTCAGAAAAGATGATGGCTTAGAAAAATAAATCAGATGTGACATGGCGTCTCTTCATCATTAATATTCACGGGAGCAGATGCTGCCCTACACCACTATTCCTACCCCTATATTTCTACCACCATACCCAACACTATCTATATGTCTACCACTATATCCAACACTATCCCTATTTATTTCTATATTTCCACCCCATTCACAGACATCAGCCATATCTATATTTCTACCACTATATACCCAACACTATCCTTATATTTCCACCCCATCCCGAACATCAACCATATGCTTCTACCCCTATTCATCTACCCCCATTCATAGGACACCCCACCGGTCTCGAACATTTTCCTTCATTTTTCTTTGCTCAACGACTCTCAGCTTTTGATAAATGATCAAACTATTCACCAGTTCCGGAACCTCACTCTCATAGCTACGGCGTTTGTCTTGAGATCAAGAGAGTTGGAATTGTGAGAGATTCAATATTTTTTGGGATCTATGAAGGGTACAATGTTCTTCACTCAAGTTCCAGATTATGATAATATCGGATTTGAATTATCATTGACTGAGCGAAGTGAGGTCTAAGATTCAAGTCGACGGTTTTGCATTAAATTTATCTTTATGTTTATATGTTTAAATGTTTACTTGTTGCACTGTACAGCGAAACGCAGCAATAGATTTCATGAAATTTTTTAGGTATGTTCCTTTGAATTCCACGTCGACGTAGGTAAGGTACATAAAGATACAGATACATAAGGATTCTTTGAAATTTTGCATTTTAAGGAAAATAAGTTTCCTTCGAACACCAATATTACCGTGAAAATCACACCATAGAATTATTCATCACATCATAAATCAGCTGTCTAGTGGACTATAATACTACCCGTTCAAAAACATCGAACACCTTGAAAATGTATCATTCCATCAACGTTAGTAGACAGTAGTTGTCTACTAACTTTGTCTTTCCATAAGCTGAGGCCATGATTCTAGTTTGAAGTTATTGATGGAGAACATTTTTCCACATTTTTCTTTTTTAATCTGATGATTCAAATTGCAACTAATATTATTGAGAAGAAAATGATTTCTAAAATCATGAAAAGTAAGAAATGAAGATTGTGTGAAATCAGTAAATGGTAGTTTACTTTATTAATTGAAACACACCGATTTTTCGTCAACACGACAACACAGAATGTTCACTGATGGGTTGATTGGATTGGCGTATCGACGGCAGCCAGACCTGATAACAGCGCTCACACTCACATTCCTTGTTAATTGATTATCAATTCTACATTTTTAGGAGACGATCTGGTAACAGAGCAAAGGGAGAAAGAGATAGCGCTATCAGCTCTGTTGAATGATAGACACGGATAGCAATACCATTGCTGAACAAACACTGCCATTATAACGTGACCTCACTATAGTTTGAGACACACAGATTTTTGGACGTACGATTTTTTTCTGTCCTTATAAATTCTTTCAGATCGAACAGATGATGTTTGTCAAGTTCTGTCAAATCTGGTAGAATTCATAAGGACGGCAAAATAGTTATTTGTATATCTAGAGTGAAAAGTACGACTTTTTCTCCCTGTGGGAAAAAGTTTGAAGCCCGAGGCGAAGCCGAGGGCAACAATTTTCCTGAGGGAGAAAAGTATTTTTCGCTCGTGATGTACACAACATTTTTCCTCCATCTACATTTTTTTATAGAAACTGCAAATAAAACCATTCTAATAAATCACGTATTGGTGACAATGATTCCTAACAACATAACCTAAATCTAAACCTAAAAACCGGTCGTCTGATTGGCACTGACGATTGCGCTATCTATCGGCAAAAGTTGTAACAATTATATCAGCTTGGCAGCTACCACAAATGGCTGACTCCAGATCACGCGGTTCAGATTTGAATTGCAGATCAAAAATATTTGTTGGCTGGTATTTTGAATAGAATAAAATATTTTTAAATTTAAAATTTTATCGTCTACTAATATTAAGAATATAATATCATACAAACATATAATTCATGAGTTGATCAAATTTCTGGTTGTGGTATTGAATTCAGTTGACTCAAGACAGACACCTCTATTATGCTTTTCATCTGAGCTTAGACCTTCTAACCTATTACCATGTAAGTTTTTACTTTCCTTGCCCTACTACCATAGGAAAGGAAGTATTGCTTCCCAAAAAAAATTAGGTACCCCAATTTCAAGTTTTCTATACGTTTCAAGGTCCCCTGAGTTCAAAAACATGATTTTAGGGTATTGGTCTGTGTGTGTGTATGTGTGTATGTGTGTATGTGTGTATGTGTGTATGTGTGTGTGTGTATGTCTGTGAACACGATAACTCCATTCCTAATTAACCGATCGACTTGAAATTTTAAACTTAAGGTCCCTATACCATGAGGACCCGACAATAAGAAATTCAATAAAATTCAATTCAAGATGACGGAAAATTACTAAAAAACCATGTTTTTCACGTTTTTCTCGAAAATGGCTCTAACGATTTTCTTCAAATTTATATCATGAATAGCTATTTATAAGCCCTATCAACTAGCATAAGTCTCATTTCTGGGAAAATTTCAGGAGCTCCGTAATATTCTTGAGAAAAATGGCGGAAAATGACTAAAAAACCATGTTTTTCACGGTTTTCTCGAAAACGGCTCCAACGATTTTCTTCAAATTTATACCATGGATAGCTATTTTTAAGCCCTATCAACTGGCATAAGTTTCATTTCTGGGAAAATTCAGGAGCTCCGTAATATTCTTGAGAAAAATGGCGGAAAATGACTAAAAAACCATGTTTTTCACGGTTTTCTCGAAAACGGCTCCAACGATTTTCTTCAAATTTATACCATGGATAGCTATTTTTAAGCCCTATCAACTGGCATAAGTTTCATTCTGGGAAAATTTCAGGAGCTCCGTAATATTCTTGAGAAAAATGGCGGATAATGATTAAAAATCCATGTTTTTCACCGTTTTCTCGAAAACTACTCTAACGATTTACTTCAAATTCATACCATGGATAGATATTCATAAGCACTATCAACTGGCATGAGTCTCATTTCTGGGAAAATTCCATGAGCTCCGTAATATTCTTGAGAAAAATGGCGGATAATGACAAAAACCAGGTTTTTCACGGTTTTCTCGAAAACGGCTCTAACGATTTTCTTCAATTCAAGCCATTGGTAGCTATTCATAAGTCCTATCAAATGACATGAGTTTTTTCCTTGGAAAATTGCAGGAGCTCCGTAATATTCTTGAGAAAAATGGCGGATAATTACTTAAAAACCATGTTTTTCACGATTTTTTCAAAATAACTTGACCGATTTTTTCAAATTCATACTCTGTATAGTTATTTATCAGCTCTATTAACTGGCATGAGTCTTCTTTCTGGGAAACTAATGGGGGGTCCACCCCATCCTTGAGAAATGGACTTTGTAACCTCCTTCTCGTGCATGAGGTAGGTAGGTAGAGCAGTTCATAAAAAGAACACATAGTCGAGATATTTCATCTGTAGAACAGCTGTTTTGACGACTTTAAAAAAATGACGACTAAAAAAATCATTGAATTTCACAATTTACACAAAGGAAAAAGTACTCTGAAAACAATTATATATACACATATACAAAAGTCTGATCGTAGTTTCGAATATGAGCAAGGAAAGTTGTGTGAGTGTACCACACCAGATTTTTAAAATAGAGATGCTTCCCATGTTATTTAAATGGAGTCACTTTTCCTCCCTAGGGAGTTTTTCTGTTTTTTACTACCGAGAGCGAAAAAGTGACACTTTAGTATTATGTTTCAGGGAGTGAAGTTAGTACTTTAGACAGTAGGTGGAGGAAAAATCGATTTGTATCTATGGTGAAGTTCACTTTATAATGGCAGTGTTTAATTAGCAATATTATAGTATTGCTATCCTTGTCTATCATTCAACAAATCGGATAGCAATATCTCTTTCTCGCTTTGCTCTGTTGCCAGATCGTCTTTTAACAATGTAGAATAATAAATTAACAAAATATTCCATGAAAATTCGTTATGAAATTATTGAAAAATATAATTTCTTGCCTAATAAAATATCATTGATCATTTAAAACGAGAATGAACAGTTAATATTATATCAATAATCCTGTATCAGCTACCGTCTATAGAAGGCATTGACAAGACAGAGGATCGGCAACGTTGTTCTCCTATATTCCTTCACTGCCATTATAACGTGAACCTCACTATAGTAAATCCTTTTTTTGAACTTTTTTGACGACACTACAGCCAGAATAAAAAATAGTTCAAAAAAGACGAACTAATACACTTTTGATAGCCGGACAAGAGTAGGGTCAATGAGGTGTTGAAGACCACAAATAACACTTGACTCCTTGACCCTTTCTCTCTCGACAAAACGTCTCTTTTTCCCCACCAAAACTTTCCTTCTTCTTCTTCTCCAGAACCACCTTTCTCTTCTTCTAAAACCTACCTCCTTCCCCTCAAAATCACCCTTCTCTCCCTCCAAAACCTCCCCGTTTTCCCTTAAAAACCTTTCTTGTTTTCCTCCAAAACCACCCTTATTCCCCTCAAAACAACCTCCCTTCTTACACTATCAAACCTCCTTCTCCCCCACGAAAAACACTCTCTTCACCATCAAAACTCCCTCCTTCCCCTCTCAAAACATCCCTTTTCCCCTCAAAATCACCCTTTTCTCCCTCCAAAACCCCTCCGTTTCCCCCTCAAAACCATCCTTCTCACCCTCTAAAACCTCCCTTCTCCCTTCAAAATACCCTTCTCTTCCACCAAAACCTTCCCGTTTCCCCCTCAAAACCTTCCTTTTTTCCTCCAAAACCACCCTTATTCCCCTCAGAACAACCTCCCTTCTTACCCTCCTCAAACCTCCCTTCTCCCACACGAAAGCCACCTCTCTTCACCACCAAAACCTCCCTTCTTTCCCTCTCAGAGAGCCCCCCTTTTTCGCTCAAAATCACCCTTCTCTCCCTCCAAAACCTCCCTGTTTTCCCTTCAAATCCACACTTCTCTCCCTCTAAAACCTACCTCCTTCCCCTCAAAATCACCCTTCTCTTCCTCCAAAACCTCCTCGTTTCCCCTTAAAACCTTCTTTTTTCCTCCAAAACCACCCTCATTCCCCTCAAAACAACCTCCCTTCTTACCCTCTCAAACCTCCTTTCTTCCCCACGAAAATCACCTCTCTTCACCACCAAAACCTCCCCTCTTTTCCTCTCAAAACCTCCCTTTTCGCTCAAAATCACCCTTCTCTCCCTACAAAACCTCCCTGTTTTCCCCTCAAAACAACCCTTCTCTTCCTCTAAAACCTACCTTCTCCCCTCAAATCGCCCTTCTCCCCCTTTAGAACCTCCCTTCTTTCCCTCAAAACTTTCCTTCTTCCCCTTCCAAACCTCCCTTTCCCCTCAAAAAACACCCTCATCTCCTTCCAAAACCTACCTTCTTCCTCTCAAAACCTTCCTTTTTCCCCTCCAAAATCACCCTTCTTTCCTCCAAAACCACCCTTCTCCCCCACTAAAACTTACCTTCTTCCCCTCAAAACCTACCTTCTCTACCACCAAATCACCCTTCTCTCCCACCAAAACCCCTCTTGTTCCCCACAAAAATCACCCTTCTTTCCCTCCAAAACTACCCTATTTGAAGTTGAGAGTGAGAGGGCCGACTGCGCCCTAACTCCACCCTCCCAGGTATAAAATGAAGGCAGTCATTCTATTCTATTCTTCTTTCCCACCAGAACCTCCCTCCTTTCCCTTCTAAACCTCCCTTCTCTCCCTCGAGAATCAACTTTCCACCCTCCTCCCACCAACAATAACAGAATTGCATGATGTGTTTGTCCCTTAAACATTTGGTGGTGGTTGGGGTGAGCAATAAAGCTAGTTGTCGTTAGGGGGGAGTGGAGAATCTGATAAGCAATGACCTCATATTCACCCCACAAAAATATCGAGTCACGTCCGCTTTGTGTGAAACGTATGAAAATGAGAAAAGTGTAATCAGGTTCCAGCTTTTGTTGAGGTGTTAGATTTTGGTTGTAACACTTCATCAACTCATAAGTATTTTCTTCAGTGGGGTCCAGTCTATGTCAGTGGAGAAAGATAGGAGAACAATGTTGCCGGTTCTCACTGTCTTGTCAATGCCTCATAGATGGTAGCTGACAGGTTCATTAATGAATATAAATTGTTCATTCTTGTTTAAAAATAATCAATTATATTTTATTAAGCAAGAAATGATATTTTTCAATAATTTCATAAAAGATTTTCAAAATTTAGATGATTTTTTTGTTAATTAGTTATCAATTCTACATTAATAAAAGATTCATTCATCAAGATTGAAACTTGTATCATATAATTCTTTAAATTACGATCAGTATTGAGGGTAACCGTGAGGAGAATTTTATACCTTGCTATAATAGTTCAGTCGATACTGCAATATGGTTTAAATCTTGATGAGGTACCTTCAACTCTCACCTCTCTACACTATTTATTGTACAGAAAATGATTGTCAAGACAATTTTAAATAGACCAATATTATACCCTTCAATGAGTGCATCAGTGATCTGAAAGTCATGACTATCCCCCAACTGTATGGTGCTTAACATCCTCAAATATTTCAATAGATATAACGACAACTTTAATAAATCAATAGCGAAACATTAAACAAATATGATAAA
>NW_024091515.1:0-19074 GCF_014356525.2 Nilaparvata lugens
TGTCTACAAATAAAGAATAGTTTGGCTAACGTTTCTGGTGGTAATAATCATAATACTGGACAAATCTTGTCATCTTTACCAATATTTGATGATACTGAGTGCACCATTCAACCACGGGCATTCATTCAGCATTTGCAGGCTATTGATTCCGTTACTACTATACCATGGATTACGTGGAGAATGCATCTTTTACTATGTCTACAGAAAGAACCACTGATACACTTCAGAAGTCGCATTACTGAATTCAACTCGTTAAAGGATTTTATTGACAACTTCTTAGCTACTTTTTGGTCTCCCGCAAGACAGAGAAATTTATTGTCTCACATCATTACATGCAGATATGACAAGCAGAATACGGGACTGTCCATGAGTGCCTTTTCAGCCCACATTCGCTATTTGAACAATCTGATGGATAATCCAATCGAGAATGGAAATTTGATCGAAATATTAATTGGGAAGTTACCTTATTCCATTCAGACGGCATTAAGCTCGCAAAGTTTTGAATCCTATGACAAGTTTGAGGCTTGTTTGAGTCGAGTACAGAGTGTAGACGATAAATTTGGTTCACGGAATTTCAAAACAAACCATCAGAAGATGAGAGGTTAGGTGTTGTCGTGAATGAAGTTGAAACTCCTCATCGTAATTATAATCGAGGCAGTCAACCGAGTCGACCTCAAAATAATAGCCGTGGATTTGGAGATAATCATCGGAGAAATTATAATGAGGGAAGTTCATTTATTCCAAATAAATCAGTCGACTCAACTACAACTCCAGAACAAAACATAAACAGAAGCGATGATGTCACTCAACCGCAGCCATCTGTATCAACAACCAGTTCGTCGCCCAACCAACAATCTCAGTCCAACAAAAAGCAGTTCCATTCTAATAATCAGAAGGGAAATAATTCTCAGCGTCGTAATAACAATAATTGACAACCAGTTTCGACTGTCTCTGGCATCAATCATCATAAAAACGAGACAGTCAGAAAAAAAGTTATTCCAATCGTAGGAGTAACCGACTGTGAGGTGCTGCAGTCTGGCGGAAAAAATTCACACTGCTCCCAACCACGTGACAGCGGTAAATCCAGTCATGAAGAAGAGAAAAATCTGCCTGCTCGTATTGCGTCAGCTAGTAGTGACAGTTTGCGGGTTCTGCCCCACGAGGCTACTAGTAGTGATGGTTTGCGGGTTCTGCCTCCCGAAGCTGATAAAGCCCCCCATCAAGAAATGACCAATGTGCTTAATGTCAAGCCCCTACAAACATTGACCACATCACACCAGCTGCTTCACATTGCTCCACGATGCTCCGGCTCCACATTGTTCCAGCTGCTCCACATCGGTCCAGCTGCTCCACATCGCACCAGCTGCTCCACGATGCTCCGGCTCCACATCGGTCCAGCTGCTTCACATCGCACCAGCTGCTCCACATCGCATCGTTGGATCTTCACATTATCATCACAGCACCCACAACTCAAAGCAAGTTGTTTATTTATTGTATTATATTGTTTATTATTGTAATATAAAGATTTGCTCACTGGCAAGTTAAGCCTACCCGCAATTACAACTAAATTTGAAATTAATTCTAAAATATAAAGTAAAGTTATTTTGAATTATCCAGACAAAAAAAAAAAAAAAAATTATATAAAATAATTTGGAAAAATTAGCTTATTAACTTACTCTAAAAAAAAAAAAAAAAAAAAAAAAAAAAGATAAAATAGAAAAATAGAAAAATAGTCTGCTGTGATATTTATTATTATAATTTTAGGTGTAGGATATTTTTGTGATTGAAAATCAACCATTAAATGGTCTTCATTATTATTAGTATTGTTTGTTTGAAATATTATTGTTGTTATCATTTGTGCTGTTGCATTATACATGCACTATTAACTATTAATTATCATTTGGTGATAAAATTATCTTGAATATTATATTTGTAGCATGAAAGCTCACTATAGATTAGAATTCTTAATTTATATGTTATTATTGTTATTAACTTAATGAAATTATTGTAATCACATAAATGTGATTAGTATTTTGAAAAAAAAAATATGATGCATCAGAAATCTAAACATGCATTCAGCAACTAATTTATAGGAAAATTTGAATATTATGTTACTTATTGTATTTTTGTATAGAAATGTTGAGAAATGAAGGGAATTTTGGAATCAAGCTTTAAAAATAAACAGGGTAGAAATTTTGATTGAACAAGTGGAGACTAGTTAAATGTATTGAATCACAGAGAGATATTATCAATCTTTGTAAGCTGGCATACTTGATGAAACTTGGTATAGTTATATTTTAACAGACCTGCAATATTGGATTAAAATTGTTATTAATGTTAAATTGTAAATTTTTGATAAAAATTGTTAATTGTTGGCATGGCCCTTTGATATTGTTATTTTGGCATCTTCTATGCACTCTATGCAGGTCTATTTCACTCATGCACCTCTGCTCTTTATTCTGTGAGGAGTGATGGGGGGCTTGTGCACCCATCCTCTCACCGTAGGGATTTTTTGGATTCTGTGCATGTGGTATTATCCCACCTCTGTACTTCCTTTGTAAGTCTGACTGGGCAAAAATCCCGGGACCTTAGTTTGTGGTTTCTGGCACCACTGCTGCGGCACAAAGCCATGCATATTTGTTGTAACATCATGCTTTTTGTGCAGATTGTTGTTTGGCTGTGAATTTTTTGTGATAGACCCTAAGTCGTAGTTTTAAGTTAGCATATGTCATTGTACCCTTCTTGATTGAAATTAGAAAGCCTTTAATGGCCTAAAACCTTTCTAATTTGGGGGCTTTATGTCAGGATACAAAGCCTATGCCAGCATATTTTCTAAAATTAATGTATAATTGAGGCATAAATCAAATGTACTCACGTCAAATTATGTAAAACTCATTTAATTATAGTTTTATTAAATTCTTACAGTATTATTTCGTATAATTTACCAATTTATTGTCAGAGTCATTCGTCAACTGCCTACCAATGTTTACTACCTTATTTTCAATAATTAGGTTAGAGTGAATTGCGCCAAAATTGATGACAAGCCTTATCTGTCAGCTGTTGATACTGCCGGCTACTGTGCTACTGTGATATCTCTATATTGTCTGTTTTCATTTTAAAACTAACTCAAGCTTGTTCATTTCTGCAACCCCTGTTTATTTTCTGTTTATCTGCTTTAATTTTATAGTCTTCCCGTTTAACGTAATTTTTTGTCATTTTCTGTGTTTTTCGAACCTCTGTGTCTAATTTAAATATTAAAACCGCGTGGAAAAATTCCCATTGGTGGACTTTTCCTTATTAGGCACAGGATTGGTTCTTGCCCAAATCACGTGGTTCTTCTTCTCAGAAGAAGACCAGGTGATTTCCGCTTTTTGGGAAGAAGAGAGACTTGCCTTCTAAGAATCGAATTATCAGGACCCGTTTAATTTGTCCTATTAAAATTAATGTTTAAATGGTTTCTCTTCTTGTTAAATGTAATATATCCAGTGTGTTAAATGTGTAGCTCCTCTGTAGTCTTGTGCTCTTAAATTAAATTGGAAGGCAAGTTCAATTTGTATAAGCTTATTCCTGAGGAAGAATTGTGAAACTAAATCCTGGGTGACGCCATTCCACGCCAGATCTTCAAGTGAAATAAAATTATTAAGTGAATTGGGGCCCTCCGATCGAGTTGGTGAGCGAAAAATACTTATTCTATCCAATCAGTGAATTGAGAAAGCTACAATTTTCTATCAATTAATTATTGTGAAAGAGTGCAGGACTATATCCTCCTATAATACCGTGTAACCCCTATTAAAATCCTAATTGCACTATATTACCAAGAACATTCATTTTATTATCTCATATGAAGAACATTCATTACCAAATTTTGAAAACTCTATTATTCCAATTTGTCAATTATTTAATTAATTATTATTGTTTGATTCTTAACGATTATAATTCATCAATAAATTTGCATAATTGTTAACCAGTTTCAGTAATTTCTCTAGTTAGATCCTGCTCAGTTCGGTCTATAATTACCATATTGGTTTTCCTCTGTAGGAATTATTTCAGGTATTGGAATATCAATATTGAATTTACTTGTTATTCATAAGAAATAAATTACATTCGCTGTGCTCGGGTTTGAATTGCCTGGAGATATTGGTAGGCTATCACGCCTGATTCTCAAGCAGTTTATATCAGAGTACGGCGGAAATATTATTTCTTGTGGAATTGTAGGATATTCTGGACGGGTGTAGGCAGCTCTGCCGGCTGATTTTTTATCCGAATTACAGGTGTTAAGCGTCCAGAGGCTCTTGCGAATCCACAATATCAATGTATTGCTATATTTTCTCCTATCCAATTTTGTTACAGTTGCTGTTCAAACGTTGTTTGATGACATTGCAACTGAAGTGAAATATGGATCGTTGGCGTCAAAATGGCTTCAACAAGCCAGAACAAGGGTGTTGAGAAGGTGAGTGAACAATTTTTTACTGTTTAAAATTACAACGTAAATTATTTAGCGGATCATTTTCTAACCGTGATTTTTTTTTGTTATTGATGAAAAAGTATGGAATAATCATAAATTAGTAGTCCCAATACATCTGGAGAAATTTCAAATCAGTTACTTGAATCAAAGAAGAACTCATCGTTTCGTCCACTTCACCGCTTGCTCCCAATACTCTTTTCCAATGTCTTCTTTTGCATCCAATATCTAATCACTGCTACCCAAGACGGAACCTCCTTCAAACATATTTTTCAACAACCTTTGAAATTCAACGATACATATGCACAATACAGAGTGAGTCATATGTATGGGAACCCTTCAATAATTTCGAGACTGTTGTAGATTAATTCTGTAACTTTCAGGATAAGTTATTGATAGAATACTCTACCTTTTAATGTACAACTGAGTTCCGACCCTTATAAGGGGTTTACTTGGGGGTTGTAACTGGAATATTCAAAATGTAAACACCCATTCATTTCAAAGGTCTTTTCAGAACAAGAAAGATGGCATCGATAAGAATGTTCTATGATACTTGTATCCAAAATGGCGGCTGATTGAAGTTTTAGTTTTTAAAGAAATGAGGGGTTGTAACTCATTTATTTAAAATGTAAACACCTATTGTGTGGTATATAATTTTGAAGGCCTTTTTCAACAAGAATGATGACATCAATAAAATGTTCTATGATACTTTTATCAAAAATGGCGGCTGATTGGAGTTATAGTTTTCAAATAAATGATTGATAAAAGTAATAAAACTTAAAACCACACTTTTTATAATGAATAACGGAACACATTGAGATACTGATTAGTTATTTAGTAATCTGTTTGGTACTTTTTACATTTCATTTCAAAAGATGCTCGAAATGCTCCCCTTCTCTCGTTTGACAGTGTGCCAAACTGTCATAAATGTGAATGAGATGTCCTTATGAAGGCCTAAGTCATTTATATTTTTATGTAATTCATTGATGTATGTCAAAAGGTAGAGTATTCGACCAATAACTTATCCTGAAAGTTACAGTATGTATAACAGTCTCCAACTTATAAAAGCTTTTTGCATTATATTTTTGAAATGGCAAGGATATCACTGCAAGAACCATATGGTTCCATGCCAATAAGCTTTTTCGAGGACACGTGGACAAAGCTAGAAGACAAAAATAACTTTATCTCAGTAATTATAGGATTATAGGATTATTATAGGATTTTACAAAATCAGGCATAATTCTCTTGAGAATTGGAAGCTCTGAATTTTACTCATGATACACATTTCCCATTGAACAATGATTCAGACAGTAAACTTAAATTCAAAACTTCAATGTAGACATGATACCATACTGAATTTTTGAGGAAAATATTCATCCATTAAATAAATATGGTGATTATTCTTAAAAAATTAAATGCCGGATTACATGGAAACTATGGAGGATTCAGAATTTATCTTGAAGAATAGAATAGTTGTGGTAGTACTGATGTATGTATTTTTGGGACACTCTGTATAAGTTGATAAGCTACATAATCAGCATTCTAAGAATTGATTACCGAGAAATTTTATATTTTACTCATAATAACCTGATAAGTTATCCCACTAAACTGTACATTTCATATTTTACAGGACCAAGATCAGAGAGACTACGCCTCATGAAGCTCAAATCGAGGACGATAGCAGTTCAAAGTAGAAATATATAATTAGTAATAAATTGAAAGTTCAATTTTTATGATAATTAATAAAAATCATTGCATTTTATTGAAAATAATGTTTTCTTATTTACATTTCTCGCCCATAATGACATACTCTGAAGTTAAGCTTTAAAGAAAATAAACTAATATAGATATTAATATTTAATATTTTAATAGATATTCAAAGTAATAATTGATGTGTTACTCAGATGTATATGAACTGTTTTCCATTTGAGGTGTTGCAAGCATAGAGGGCTGTTTGAACTAGAGCAGATTTCATTTAATTCATCAAATGGCGAGTGACTCATGCACTGCTCCCTCTCAGGACAGTCTGCAAGCTGTTATTGGTTAGCAGAGGTCGATCTCGACTCAATCAATGCAGCTACAGAGACAGTTTATAGACTGCCCTGACAGAAGAGAATGAATAAGTAATTTGCCATTCACAGGAGAATTTTAAGGAATATTTCAATTTGAATATATGGATTTCATCTATATATAGAATGTATGGATATCCACTGAGTATAGAAATAGAGTACCGTATTAAGGCAATAGTAAGATTGGAGAGCATTAGTTTGGAAGAATAATTGCATCATTATAATAAGAGTTACAGATTTATTTCAAATTTTGGATGGAATTTGAATTATGATTAAGCATTGATATTGGATTGCACTGGCCTTGAATCAGATTCATGATTTGAAGCTGAAACAAGCTCACTTCAAGAAGGCAGTATGCATTGAATCAAGATTGATTCACTCTAAACATCTAGCTTGAATCAGACTCTAATTGAGCTAGAATCACAATAGAATCGAGCTTGCATTTCGTGAAAGGTGTGCCAGGTGGCCTTGAATGGGGGGGTTGCATCCAGCATGCGTTTCAAGCCTGAGTCGAGATTGCATCTCAATCCTGATTTGACCGTGCATCTCGGGCCTGAATCGAGCTCGCAACGCGCCCTTGATTTTAGCTCGCAGCACCAGCCTGATTAGAGCCAGCATTTCGAGCTCGAAACTAGCTTGAACGATGTATAAACGGACTCTTGAAATGAACTCATTTCAAGCAAAACGCATGCAAACAAAATCTTGAATCAAGCCCTCACATTTGACAAAACAAGCTTGTTTTGATTTCGATTCAAGTTTATTTTGCTGATTGGGAATAGAAGATAAGTTAGATATCATAAGTGTGACTAATGATAAGAGATCTAAAAGAGGACTATTGAATAAAATTTATTACTGGAAATTTGGACTTGTATGATGGTTAAAGATACAATTATTTACTTGAACATTTGAAAACTAATCAAAACAGTTTGATTGATCAAATATCAGCCCAATATTCATTGAGTTCAGAACTTATTGCTGAATTTAATCAGACCTTGAATATTGTTAATTATAATTCTAATGAGTTGGAGAATAAATTCAAATTTGTAAATGATAAACTTAGCAACTATGTAGAACTAGAGAAATCTAGAGATTTGCTGAACCAGTAGAATATTTTATATAACATTGTATTAAGTTTGATCCAAGACATTGAAAACTCTTTAACATTCTGCAAATTGGAAGTTTTACATCCCAGTATTATTTCAACTAAAGAAAAACAATAAAAGTTTTTTCTAAAAACAATAAAATATATCAAATATCAAGATCCAGTTATGGAAATGTCCAGATAAAGAAAAAAGTCATATAGAATATATTCAAATACATGATATCCTGGTCCTGGAACACAGAAAAACAGGGAGAAAAGAGATAAACAAAAAAGTAGCAGTAGTTGATAACATAATGGGCTTAACATGATAAGCATTCCACAAAGTCCTAGCTAGTTCATAGAACTCCTCAAAAGTCTATATAGGGTTACTAATTAGGAATAGTTTTAGCCTCCGCTTGAAAATTTTATTTTGTAAACCTCTAAATTGTTCTGAGAGCGAATTGAAAAGCTTCACACCAACAAATAGAAATGTTTTTTGTGTGCTAGCATACTCATAGCGGTTGGTGATCAAGCTGCTCCTGCAAATAATTTTGTTTAATGTTCATGTGATTCTCCTTGCGCAACAAAATTATTCAATTTCTCCTTCATGTAGGTCAGTCATTGAAGCACAAAAATAGAAGGTAATATCAATATTACTAACTCTCCAAAGCTCTCTTTACATTCACTCCTTTTTGGTAGACCAGAAAAGTCTGATTGCCCTCCTTTGGATTCGGAATAGTTTAGTGCTATATGCCTTTGATCCCCACTGTACAGCACCATAAGACAGCACCATAAGGAAGCATTTGTTCACAGTCCAACAAAATCTACCCGCCGAGCTAACAGAGTGCTCCAACTTCCTCAACCGACCATTTGGAGAGTTCTACGGAGGAGTTTAGTAATGAAACCTTATCGTCTTCAATTGGTTCAAGTTCTTCGTGAAGCTGACAACGTTAAAATAATCGAGTTCTGTGAGTTTGTCCTTGGTGAGATGGAAACAGATGACTTGTTCATTTCAAAATTAGTGTTCAGTGATGAAGCAACAATTCACACAAATGGGGAAGTCAATCGCCACAATGTTCGTATATGGGACACTGAGAATCCAAGGCAACCAATAATTATTGATTATGAACGAGATTCACCTAAGGTGAACGTTTTTTGTGCCATTTCAGCCAATAAAGCTTTTTGTCATTTTTTCTTCGAAGGTGCAACTGGTCAATGGACTAACCTATCTAGAGATGTTGGAGACTTGGCTGTTCTCTCAACCCGAAGAAGAAGCACGTGAATTCATATTTCAGCAGGATGGAGCATTGGCACTCATCTGTCCATGCCTATTTGAATGAAAACTATCCGAGTCAATGGATCGGCCGCCAAGCAGCTCGAGACAGAGCACTTCATCACTGGCCTCCAAGAAGCCCTGACCTCACCCCCTGCGATTGACCGCCTCTACCAGCTAACATTAAGGAGCTCGAACACTAAATAATAACAGCAGCTATACAAACTGTTACACCCGATGTGCTACTGAGGGTGTGCGAGTTCGAGTATCGTATTGATATCACTGGAGTGTCTGGAGGGGGTCACATTGAACATTTGTAAACTGGTTCTCTAGTGGGGTAAAACTTGTTTTGATACTTCTTATTTTGATTTATTACTCAAGTTTCAATTATGTTTCCTTGATTGAATACAGACTTTCAAAGCTGTGGTATTCTTTTTGAATCACGGTGTACAAAGAGAAGAGAAGTGAGCTGATAGAACCCCCCTGTAAAACGCCACTACCTACTGGGATAGATACATCCATATGGACCAGCTCTGCATGTCTGTAAAGCTGATTAATGAATCTTATAATCTTAACACTCACTCCCACGCTTCCCAACTTGTGCCACATATCATAATGAGGTACTCCATTGAATGCGGCTTCATAGTCCACAAATAATGCATAGATAGTCTTATATCTGATCAATAAAGAATATACTATGAATGCTATTTACCATAGTTGGAAATATGAAAATTGGCAACACTGTTGTAGACCTATAATTTCCATTAACTTTATAACGTGCATCTCACTGCGTACAGTAGAAGATTATTGGCAAAATATTCATGTACTAGCTGACCCAGCGAACTTCGTACTGCCAAATAGTTAATGCATCTCATGACAAACTTCAGCTGGATGCACACCTGAGGAGGCTCGATGTGGCATTCTGGGTCCAGGTGCTTCTAGCTTATTGGTTTGAATGGAAGAACTCACACTGAATCGGGCATGGCGTGGAACGGTGTGATAGGCAATCTCCATAAGATCAACACTTTGTATCACCAAGCCGCGCCTCCTCAGGTGTGCTTAGCCTTAGCTTAATCTGATGCACTATATTTTTATGGAAGTTATCCAACAATCAGTATTCACATTTATCGACGATTTACATCTCAATATCGACTTGCTTTGTGCTTAGGTTCGTGCAGCAGTTTGTATTTTCAGTTATAGTTGAATGCAGCTTGCTGGTAATTAAATGGTATATTTACTTGCTGCTGATTTTCCCGTGCATATTCTAAATTTACAGCATTCTGAATTTATTCTGTGACCCGAGTTTGGACGTCATTCATACAGCGGCATTATTATTAGAATTAAAATTGTGTGAATCAGTAGAAAAAATCTGGTGTGGCGCACTCACACAACTTTCCTTGCCGTTATGAAAATTGATCACCTGACGCTAGTGTTCTCGCGCATTTCAAATCTACTATTTAAAGAATCTGGTGTGGCGCACTCACACAACTTTCCTTGCCGTTATTAAAATTGATCACCTGACGCTAGTGTACTCGCGCATCTCAAGTCTACTATTCAAAGATATGAGACAGCTGGTGATAGGCAAATAACGCTGGAAACACACGAGGTCTGCTATCTCTTCGTAGTGTATGATTTAATAGAACCAACAGTTGCCAACAGTTTACAATTTAATAATCACATTTTCTCGGATTTCAAGCTTATTTTCAATAAGCTATTCTAGGTGGAAATGTTACTGGAGATTAATTATTGCAGAGATTTTCATGCTCAATCTTTTCCACTTGCAAGTTTTTGTTTAAATTGTATATATGAAGGCTGATAATTGAGAATCTTAAATCAAACTTTGCATAGATTGGGCAAAGCTCCTGGAATTTTTACAGATATAGGACTTGTTGCAGTTGATAGAGCTTATCAATGACTATTCCAGGTATGAATTTGATCAAAATCGTTCGAGCCGTTCCCGAGAAAATCTTGAAAACCCTGTTTTTGACGCCATTTAGCCGCCATCTTGGTATGCATTTGATCGAAATTGTTCATGTCGGATCCTTATAGTGTAAGGACCTTACGTTCCAAATTTCAAGTCATTCCGTTAACTGGGAGATGAGATATCGTGTACACAGACGCACATACACTCATACACACACACACACACACACGCACACACACACACACAACACACACACAACACACACACATACAGACCAATACCCAAAACCACTTTTTCGGACTCAGGAGACCTTGAAACGTATAAACATTTAGAAATTGGGGTACCTTGATTTTTATCGGAAAGCAATACTTTCCTTAGCTATGGTAATAGGGCAAGGAAAGTAAAATCCGACCCACCTGCTGACAGGACAATAACGCTAGAGACAGACGATGCCTGCTATCTGCTATCTCTTCATAGTGAATGATATAATACAATCAACAGTTGCCAATACTTTGAGATTGAAATAACCACATTTTCTCGAATTTCGAGTTTATTTTCAATTTTATGTGAAAATGATACTGAAAATTAATTGTAGAGATTTTCATGCTCAATCTTTTCCACTTGGAATCTTTTGTTCAAATTGTATCTGAAGCCTGATAATTAGGAATCTAAACTCAAACTTTGCATAGATGAGGCGGAGCTTCTGGAATTTTTACAGATATAAGACTTGTGGCAGTTGATAGAGCTTATCATTGACTATTTCAGGTATGAATTTAATTTAAATCTTTGGGAATGTTTTTGAGAAAATCGCGAAAAACCCTGTTTTTTACAACATTTTCGCCATTTTGGCCGCCATTTTGAATTGCATTTGATCGAAATTGTTCATGTCGGATCCTTATATTGTAAGGAACCTAAGTTCCAAATTTTAAGTCATTCAGTCTATTGGGAGATGAGATATCGTGTACACAGACGCACATACACCATACACACACACACACACACACCACACACACACACACACACACAAACAAACACACATACAGACCATTACCCAAAAACCACTTTTTCGGACTCAGGAGACCTTGAAACGTATAAACATTTAGAAATTGAGGTACCTTAATTTTTTTCGGAAAGCAATACTTTCCTAACCTATTGTAGGTAATAGGGCAAGGAAAGTAAAAAATGGAAAACAGATCCATCGAAGGCTGTTGGAAGATGCAAATGATTATAACAGCCGATTTTTCTTCTGTGTGTGGCCACCTCACAAATCTTCTCCCATAAGGATTACATGTAAACTTTAAAGGACCGTAGGAAAGAGTCCTGAAGTTGGATTATAAATTTGTTAGGTCATACACCTGGTCCTGAACATAACGAACACAACTAAAAAAATCTGGTGTGGCGCACTCACACAACTTTCCTTGCCGTTATGAAAATTAATCACCTGACGCTAGTGTACATGCGCAACTCAAGTCTACTAATAATTCTAAGATCTGTCGAGCCAGCTGGTGACAGGACAATAGCGCTGCAGACAGACAAGGTCTGCCATCTGTTCATAGTGAATGATTTAATAGAATCAACAGTTGCCAACAGTTTGCAAATGAATAATCACATTTTCTCGAATTTCGAGCTTATTTTCGATTTTAGGTGAAAATGTTACTGAACATTAATTGTAGAGATTTTTATACTCAATCTTTTCCACTTGAAATTTTTCGTTCGAATCGTATCTGAAGCCTGATAATTTAGAATCTAAAATCGAACTTTGCATAGATGGGGCAGTGCTCCTGAAATTTTTACAGATATGGGACTTGTTGCAGTTGATAGAGCTTATCAATGACTTCTAAAGGTATGAATTTGATCAAAATCGTTGGAGCCGTTTTCGAGAAAATCGCAAAAAACCCTGTTTTTGACAAAATTTTCGCCATTTCAGCCGCCATCTTGAATTGCATTTGATCGAAATTATTCGTGTCGGATCCTTATAGTGTAAGGACCTTAAGTTCCAAATTTCAAGTCATTACTTCAATTGGGAGATGAGAAATCGTGTACACACACACACACACCACACACACACACACCACACACACACACACAACCAATACCCAAAACAACTTTTTTGGACTCAGGGGACCTTGAAACGTATAGAAATTTAGAAATTGGGGTACCTTAATTTTTTTCGGAAAGCAATACTTTCCTTACCTATGGTAATAGGGCAAGGAAAGTAAAAAATCATCAAATTCGGTGCACACATGAAAAAGTTATTGAATGTCAAAATTTGAAGCTCGATTTTTATTCATATAGATTTTATACCATCCCAAGATCAAAGATCAAAATATCAACATGAATTGAAAAAGCTCAACATCGTTCATAATATGAGTTTCCACGTAGCAAAATCAGTCAGTGTTTAACAAAGAGTTATGATGGATCAAATAGGCCTATATTATGTGTTTCCAAACTTTGAACATCTTACTTGAGATTGGCCTACAGTATAATAACTCTCACCAACTCTGTATAATTACAAGTTACGGATTCCAGAGATCAATACAACAGTTCATGAGCAAGCTCTTCAATCCAGGGGGTCGCTAGTAATCAATTTCTAACATTATAACATTCATTATTTAGAAACAGAAAAATAATATTAAGAAAGAGCCTCAAATGTGTATGGGAGAATCATCGTGTAACCGACCCCAGATGGGGGTAGAAGGGAGATCTCTAAATACTATAGGGTGAGTCATGAAATTTGATAAACAACAAAATTTGCATTCTATTTGTAATGTAGCAGATTATCTGACATGAATTCTCACAAACCGAGAGCATCCATTGTTTAAAAATGAAAAGTGTCGACGACGGTGAAAATTATTCATGACAAGTAAAATTGGACTGAAAATGTATGCCTTTTGGCAGTCGGTTACGAGGACGGTACCTGGAACTATCTACAGCAGATGATCTGGCCCACCTCTACCCCTCTGTGTAGAGACACCATTCGTCAGGTTCAGTGGGTTACTAATATTATTATTATTATTTGTATATATTAATCATAGATTTTTATTGAAGGCAAATCCTGTAATTATTCTATTGTTTGTTTAAAAAGTTTTCTTAATATTTAATTTAAGTTCTCAGTTTCAATTCGATTAAATCGATGATATATCATCTGTTTTGTTTATTCTTTTTCCTACAGTTACGTTGAAAAGTGGCCATTGCTGCACTGATTACAGAACGCAAAGAATCACTTTTCCGCTCTAGTGCGGGAAAAATTTTCTGCACTCCAGATTCACACACACACACAACACACACACACACACATACATACATACAGACCAATACCCAAAAACCACTTTTTCGGACTCAGGAGACCTTGAAACGTATAGAAATTTAGAAATTGGGGTACCTTAATTTTTTCGGAAAGCAATACTTTCCTTACCTATGGTAATAGGGCAAGGAAAGTAAAAATCTGGTGTGGTACACTCACACAACTTTCCTTGCTCATTGAACTATGAGCCTCATTCTTAAACGAGAATAATTTAGAGGAATAACAAAATGACGATTGGCGGCAACATATTTGAAACTACGATCAGACTACTGTATATGTGTATATATAATTGTTTTCAGAGTACATTTTCCTTTGTGCGAATTGTGAAATTCGATGATTATTTTTTGAAAGTCGTCAGAACAGCTGTTCTACAGATGAAAAATATCCCAACTATGTGTTCTTTTGTTCTTTTTATAATCTGCTCTACCTACCTACCTCATGCACAAGAAGGAGTTTACAAAGTCCATTTCTCAAGGACGGGGTGGACCCCAATAGTTTCCAAGGAGAAAGACTCATGCCAGTTGATAGAGCTGATGAATAACTATACAGGGTATGAATTTGAGATAAATCACTCAAGTCATTTTTGAGAGATTCGTGAAAAACATGGTTTTCTTAGTAATTATCCGCCATTTTTCTCAAGAATATCACGGAGCTCCTGCAATTTTCACAGAAATGAGACTCATGTCAGTTGATAGGGCTTAATAGCTATCCATGGTATGAATTTGAAAAAAATCGTTACAACCGTTTTTGAGAAAACCGTGAAAAACATGTTTTTTAGTAATTATCCGCCATTTTCTTAAAGAATATTACAGAGCTCCTGCAATTTTCACAGATATGACACTAATGTCAGTTGATAAGGCTTATGAACAGCTATTCATGGTATAAATTTGAAGAAAATCGTTGGAGAAGTTTTCGAGAAAACCGTGAAAAACATGGCTTTTTAGTAATATCCGCTATTTTTCTCAAGAATATTACAGAGCTCCTGCAATTTTCACAGATATGTCACTAATGTCAGTTGATAAGGCTTATGAACAGCTATTCATGGTATAAATTTGAAGAAAATCGTTGGAGAAGTTTTCGAGAAAACCGTGAAAAACCTGGCTTTTTAGTAATTATCCGCTATTTTTCTCAAGAATATTACGGAACTCCTACAATTTTCCCAGAGAAGGACTCATGTCAGTTGATAGAGCTGATGAATAACTATACAGGGTATGAATTTGAAATAAATCAGTCAAGTCATTTTTGAGAAAATCGTGAAAAACATGGTTTTTTTAGTAATTATCCGCCATTTTTCTCAAGAATATTACGGAGCTCCTGCAATTTTCCCAGAAATGAGACTCATGTCAGTTGATAGGGCTTATAGATAGCTATCTAGGGTATGAATTTGAAGAAAATCGTTAGAGCCGTTTTCGAGAAAACCGTGAAAAACATGGGTTTTTAGTAATTATCCGCCATTTTTTCCGCCATCTTGAATTGAATTTTATTGAATTTCTTATTGTCGGGTCCTCATGGTATAAGGACCTTAAGTTTAAAATTTCAAGTAAATCGGTTAATTAGGAATGGAGTTATCGTGTTCACAGACATACACACATACACACATACATAACACATACACACATACACACATACACACACACAGACCAACACCTGAAAATCATGTTTTTGGACTCAGGAGACCTTGAAACGTATGGAAAACTTGAAGTTGGGGTACCTTAATTTTTTTTTGGAAAGCAATACTTTCCTTACCTATGGTAGTAGGGCAAGGAAAGTAAAAATTGCCAATTTCTATATTCAAAGCTATGTATCTCGGTAACCTGATATTATGAGAATCATCACTTGATCTTCAAATGTACAAAAGAATTTTCTTTTACATCTGCTGTAAATGATTCATGGAAAAATATGTTCGTAAAGTGAGATTTGATTGTTGAAAAAAATCCGAAAATTGTAGGTATTTTTCTCATATCAACGGTTTTGGCAGTTCTATGTTTGGGAAAAGTGAATCAAGATGAATTTTAGGCAACTGAGCTCGTAGAGGATGGCTTTATCTACAATATTTGGAATCAATCGTGAGTTTCTATGATGTATCAGACTCGTTTTATAAACTCTTGATCAACAGTAAAATCACGAAAACAAATATAAAAATTGAAATCGCCATTTTTAAAATCTTCTGTAACTTTTTAATTGTATTGGAATCAAAAGTATCATTTATTGAAGTGGGTAGAGAGGGACAATTCCCACATCCTTACTGGATTTGAAAATTGATCAGTAGTATTTCATAAGACATGCAGCTTTGAAGATAGAAAATGGTCATTTTTTGTGTATTGGAATATGAGCCTAAGAGTATACTCAACAATAACTTTTCCATTTCTAAACCGAATTTGACTCATGATGTATGATTTTGGACCGCCTTGACGAGCCGAGAAGAATGAAGTGTAGTGCGGTGGAATCTGAGCTTTGTGTCAAAAGTTATGAGTGTTTGAAATTTTGATCCTTGAGGTGTCCTTGAGCGCGTCTCTCCACTAGGAAATACGAAAATGAAGTGCATCTTACGGGTGATTCACATAGAACAAAATCTCATGAACGTATGTCATTGTGCGAAATATCAATGTGAGGACAATGTAGTTGGTGATGATGGTTGAAGCTGAAAATTAGGTGTTTTTCACAATACAAGGAGCATTGTTGTCAGGTGTACCTGGAAATTCATATGAGATCTCAGATTGTAGAGCACAGAAAAATGCCCAGAGGAATTTTGAATTTCACATCTTAATAGTAACAATCGGAAGATATTGTTGATCAAAAACTAAAATTCATCAAAATTGATTTTTCTCCAAATTCCACTCATTTTTAAAAAATCATATCTCTGTAATCATCGAAGATAGAGAGTTCCAAATGATCTCATTTTATTCACAATTTTATAACCTATTTAAAAAAGGCGACAGAAAATTTTTGTGTCCGATTACGAGATTTGGCAGAAATAGCTGAAAACTGGAAAATGAGCCGAAAATACGAGGTTTTTCGGCCACCCTGTTTGTAGCACAAGGAAATTTTGCATGAAGAAATTGGTTCTGAACCTCTCTTATGTACCCGAATAATATATTAAAAATCAGAACTACAATATAAATTGCAAGCACACCCACTTTTTATGTCTATATTGACTGGACTAAAATAGGCTTATATCTATTGTGAGCAAAATGGGAAAATGAAAAACAAGAGAAAAAGATCTTACAGGTTTTGATATTTAAACAAAACAATAAATTATTTTATTACGAAATTAGAATTATGATTAGAATTTATTACGAAATAATAATAATCAAATGAATATTTCAGGGGCTACTCGCTTTGCTGATGTGGTCGTTCAGTTTATGATAATAAAACAATAAAAAAAAAATAAAAAATACTATTAAAATTATAGATCTTACTTTACCTCAACAAAAGTCCCTTGGCCTGCTCTTCAAGGTCCAGATAAAACACTCCCGAATTTAAAATAAAAAAACTCTGCCAGTTGATTGAATCAAAACCACAAGCTTTCCCTACAAGATTCAAATCCTGAAAAAACAATTATGTAGGTTTAAACTACCCGGACTGTGACAGCCTAAAATTGAATTCTCAAGACAGAATCCTTCAGGTAACCAATGCCTTAACTCAACAACTCACTTCACAAACGGTTCAAGTACACGGGCCTCGAAAGAAAAATTCCAAATCTATTTATGTGAAAAACACATGCAGCCTTGATTCACAGACCAAGAGTCAACTCACTCTTGTTTGTATACCATAGAGCTAAAACCCATAATATTGCCTTCACGAAACGTGATAAAACACACGTTTCATCTTTGTACATTGGAGATCTTCTCGCTTTATCAATTATATTTAATAATAAAATCCGCGATCAGATTTCCAATTCACAAAATAATATTTAAAAAATTGAATAGGTTTTGATGTCATATATGACACTATCCTCAGTAAATTCAGAATCTATATGCAAAATTTCAAGTTAATCAATTTAGTAGTTCAGACGTGATTATGCGTCTATCGTGAATTCCCTATCCCGTATGTGTAAAAGTCAGTTATTTGCTTTATTATATAACTAGCCGTCAGCTCGCTTCGCTCGCCATATACGTCTACCAAGGGGGCTCCGCCCCCTGGACCCCCGACTGAATCGTCCAAAAATGAGATCAGTCTCCCGCTTCGCTTTGGAAAACGTCTAAAACACTGAAAAACATTGAAAATATTGAAAAACACTGGAAAAACATGAAAAACACTGAAAAATTACTAGAAAAACATTGAAAATCATTGGAAAACATTGAAAACATCGAAAAACATTGAAAAACCTTGAAAAACATTGAAAAACACTGGAAAACATTGAAAAACATTGAAAAAACATTGGAAAAAACTGAAAAACACTGGAAAAACATTGGAAAACATTGAAAAACACTGAAAAACACTGAAAAACAATGAAAAATATTGAAAAACACTGAAAAAACATTGGAAAACAAGGAAAAACTTCGAAAAACGTCTAAAAACACTGAAAAAACAATGAAAGACATTGAAAAAAACTGGAAAACATTGAAAATCATCGAAAAACATTGAAAAACCTTGAAAAACATTGAAGAACACTGAAAAAACATGAAAAACCTTGAAAAACATTGAAAACATTGAAAAACATTGAAAAACCTTGAAAAACACTGAAAAACATTGAAAAACATTGAAAAAACTTGAAAAACATTGAAAAACATCGAAAAACACTGAAAAACATTGAAAAACATCGAAAAACATAGAAAAAACAATGTTTTTCAATGTTTTTCAATGATTTTCAATGTTTTTTGATGTTTTTCAATGGTTTTTCAGTTATTCTCAATGTTTTTCAATGTTTTTCAGTTTTCCAATGATTTTCAATGTTTTTCTAGTGTTTTTTTCAGTGTTTTTCATGTTTTTCCAGTGTTTTTCAATTATTTCATGTTTTT
>NW_024091516.1:0-24056 GCF_014356525.2 Nilaparvata lugens
AAACACTGAAAAACATTGAAAAATATTGAAAAACACTGGAAAAACATTGAAAAACACTGAAAAAACACTAGAAAAACATTGAAAATCATTGGAAAACATTGAAAAACATCGAAAAACATTGAAAAACCTTGAAAAACATTGAAAAACACTGGAAAACATTGAAAAACATTGAAAAAACATTGGAAAAAACTGAAAAACACTGGAAAAACATTGGAAAACATTGAAAAACACTGAAAAACACTGAAAAACAATGAAAAATATTGAAAAACACTGAAAAAACATTGGAAAACAAGGAAAAACTTCGAAAAACGTCTAAAAACACTGAAAAAACAATGAAAGACATTGAAAAAAACTGGAAAACATTGAAAATCATCGAAAAACATTGAAAAACCTTGAAAAACATTGAAGAACACTGAAAAAACATGAAAAACCTTGAAAAACATTGAAAAACATTGAAAAACATTGAAAAACCTTGAAAAACACTGAAAAACATTGAAAAACATTGAAAAAACTTGAAAAACATTGAAAAACATCGAAAACACTGAAAAACATTGAAAAACATCGAAAAACATAGAAAAAACAATGTTTTTCAATGTTTTTCAATGATTTTCAATGTTTTTTGATGTTTTTCAATGTTTTTTCAGTTATTCTCAATGTTTTTCAATGTTTTTTCAGTTTTCCAATGATTTTCAATGTTTTTCTAGTGTTTTTTTCAGTGTTTTTCATGTTTTTCCAGTGTTTTTCAATTATTTCATGTTTTTGTTCAGTGTTTATACGTTTTTCAAGGTTTTTCAATGTTTTTTCAGTGGTTTTCAATGATTTTCAATGTTTTCCAGTGTTTCTCGATGTCTTTCATTGTTTTTCAGTGTTTTTAGACGTTTTTCGAAGTTTTTCATGTTTTCAATGTTTTTCAGTGTTTTTCAATATTTTTCATTGTTTTTCAGTGTTTTTCAGTGTTTTTCAATGTTTTTCAATGTTTTTCAATGTTTTTTCAGTGTTTTTCAATGTTTTTCAGTTTTTTCCAATGTTTTTTCAATGTTTTTCAATGTTTTTCAGTGTTTTTCAATGTTTTTCAAGGTTTTTCAATGTTTTTCGATGTTTTTCAATGTTTTCCAATGATTTTCAATGTTTTTCTAGTGTTTTTCAGTGTTTTTCAATGTTTTTCCAGTGTTTTTCAATTTTTTTCAATGTTTTTCAGTGTTTTTATAGACGTTTTCAAGGTATTCAGGGTTTTCAGACGTTTTCAAGGTTTTTCATTGTTTATCAATGTTTTTCAGTGTTTTTCGATGTTTTCCCTGGAAAAAACTGAAAAACATTGAAAACATTGAAAAAACATTGGAAAAAACGAAAAATTGAAAAAAAGTGAAAAAACACAAAAAAAACATTGAAAAACACTGAAAAACACTGAAAAAAATGAAAAATATTGAAAAAAACACTAAAAAAAACATTGATAAACAATGAAAAACCTTGAAAAACGTCTGAAAACACTGAAAAACCTTGAAAAACGTCTAAAAACACTGAAAAACAATGAAAGACATTGAAAAAAACTGGAAAAACATTGAAAATCATCGAAAAACATTGAAAAACCTTGAAAAACATTGAAGAACACTGAAAAACATTGAAAAACATTGAAAAACATTGAAAAACATTGAAAAACATTGAAAAACATTGAAAAACACTGAAAAACATTGAAAAACATTGAAAAACCTTGAAAAACATTGAAAAACATCGAAAAACACTGAAAAACATTGAAAAACATCGAAAAACATAGAAAAAACAATGTTTTTCAATGTTTTTCAATGAGTTTTAATGTTTTTTGATGTTTTTCAATGTTTTTTCAGTTATTCTCAATGTTTTTCAATGTTTTTCAATGTTTTCCAATGATTTTCAATGTTTTTCTAGTGTTTTTTCAGTGTTTTTCAATGTTTTTCCAGTGTTTTTCAATATTTTTCAATGTTTTTCAGTGTTTTTATAGACGTTTTTCAAGGTTTTTCAATGTTTTTCAGTGTTTTTCAATGATTTTCAATGTTTTTCCAGTGTTTCTCGATGTCTTTCATTGTTTTTCAGTGTTTTTAGACGTTTTTCAAGGTTTTTCATGTTTTCAATGTTTTTTCAGTGTTTTTCAATATTTTTCATTGTTTTTCAGTGTTTTTCAGTGTTTTTCAATGTTTTTCAATGTTTTTCAATGTTTTTCAGTGTTTTTCAATGTTTTTCAGTTTTTTTCCAATGTTTTTTCAATGTTTTTCAATGTTTTTCAGTGTTTTTCAATGTTTTTCAAGGTTTTTCAATGTTTTTCGATGTTTTTCAATGTTTTCCAATGATTTTCAATGTTTTTCTAGTGTTTTTTTCAGTGTTTTTCAATGTTTTTCCAGTGTTTTTCAATATTTTTCAATGTTTTTCAGTGTTTTTATAGACGTTTTCAAGGTATCAGTGTTTTCAGACGTTTTCAAGGTTTTTCATTGTTTATCAATGTTTTTCAGTGTTTTTCGATGTTTTTCCTGGAAAAAACTGAAAAACATTGAAAACATTGAAAAAACATTGGAAAAAACTGAAAAAATTGAAAGACACTGAAAAAACATTGAAAAACACTGAAAAACACTGAAAAAAATGAAAAATATTGAAAAACACTAAAAAAAACATTGATAAACAATGAAAAACCTTGAAAAACGTCTGAAAACACTGAAAAACCTTGAAAAACGTCTAAAAACACTGAAAAACATTGAAAAAATTTGAAAACACTGGAAAAACATTGGAAAACACTGAAAAAAACACTAGAAAAACATTGAAAATCATTGGAAAACATTGAAAAACATCGAAAAACATTGAAAAACCTTGAAAAACATTGAGAAACACTGAAAAACATGGAAAAACATTGGAAAACACTGAAAAAAATGAAAAATATTGAAAAACACTGAAAAAACATTGAAAAACATTGAAAAACATTGAAAAACACTGAAAAACACTGAAAAACAATGAAAAATATTGAAAAACACTGAAAAAACATTGAAAAACAATGAAAAACCTTGAAAAACGTCTAAAAACACTGAAAAAACATTGGAAGACATTGAAAAACACTGGAAAAACATTGAAAATCATTGAAAAACACTGAAAAAACATTGAAAAACATTGAAAAACATTGAAAAACATTGAAAAACACTGAAAAACATTGAAAAACATCGAAAAACGTCTAGAAACATTGAAAAAATTGAAAACATTGTTTTTTCTATGTTTTTCGATGTTTTTCAATGTTTTTCAGTGTTTTTCGATGTTTTTCAATTTTTTTCAATGTTTTTCAATGTTTTTCAGTGTTTTTCAATGTTTTTCAGTGTTTTTCATGTTTTCCAGTTTTTTTCAATGAAAAACATCGAAAAACACTAAAAAACAATGAAAACCTTGAAAAACGTCTGAAAACACTGAAAAACCTTGAAAAACGTCTAAAAACACTGAAAAACATTGAAAAAATTGAAAACACTGGAAAAACATTGAAAAACACTGAAAAAACACTAGAAAAACATTGAAAATCATTGGAAAACATTGAAAAACATCGAAAAACATTGAAAAACCTTGAAAAACATTGAAAAACACTGAAAAAACATTGAAAAACATTGAAAAAACATTGGAAAAAACTGAAAAAACATTGAAAAACCTTGAAAAACATTGAAAAACATTGAAAAACATTGAAAAACACTGAAAAACACTGAAAACAATGAAAAATATTGAAAAACACTGAAAAAACATTGAAAAACAATGAAAAACCTTGAAAAACGTCTAAAAACACTGAAAAAACATTGAAAAACATTGAAAAACACTGAAAAAACATTGAAAAACATTGAAAAACACTGAAAAAACATTGAAAAAATTGAAAAACATGAAAAACATTGAAAAACACTGAAAAAACATTGAAAAACATCGAAAAACGTCTAGAAACATTGAAAAAATTGAAAACATTGTTTTTTCTATGTTTTTCGATGTTTTTCAATGTTTTTCAGTGTTTTTCGATGTTTTTCAATTTTTTTCAATGTTTTTCAATGTTTTTCAGTGTTTTTCAATGTTTTTCAGTGTTTTTCAATGTTTTCCAGTTTTTTTCAATGAAAAACATCGAAAAACACTGAAAAACAATGAAAACCTTGAAAAACCGTCTAAAAACACTGGAAAAACATTGAATCATTGTGAAAACATTGAAAACATATAGATTATCGGATTAGGCGTTTTATTTATCAAATACCCGCTAGGTACTCTAGGTGAGAACTCGTATAATATGTTTCTTGTGTTGCCATCAGAGTAACTCCCACAGGCTATATTGCACTCAACTACAATAGAGTTCATATTTGTTATGCTAACTAAATGCTGAGAATAATACCATTATTCGGTTGTAATATAACATTATCAAAACCAGCATTTTTCCTATTGAAGTACATGATGTAAAGTCAATAGGCTTATCAGAACGAATTTCGAGCTTCATAGTATTTGTGTTAGCTCTTATATTAGTTTCTTTTCGTCACTATTCAATTTACTCTTTAAAGCTAATATATGTCATCAACTTCATATGCACCCGTATCAAGATCAATTAATTTATCACCATATTTGAAGATAGAATTTTTACCTTTTATAACATTTGCAATGCTATTGTAAGTACAGAAATTAATCAATCCAATTTCCCATTCTTTATTTTTATCCAATCGAGAATTTCTTGTAAATGTTCATAGAGATCACTTGATCTAGATCGTAATGTAATAACAACCATCTTATATGTTTTCGGTACAAATACTGGATTACAACTGGTTCGCAAAAAACAAGAGCATAAGGTGTCCACATATATTTGTATGTAATGGTTGCATGTACTCAACATTGTAAAAAATATTTACACCTGTTTCTTTTTTCCAATATTTATTCAATTCATAAGGTGGTTGTAAATTACCAATTGGATCAAAATAGTAACATTTGATCCTCGTTTCTTATAACCAACCCAGTGTGTACCATGTCCGGATTGAGTGTCTAAATAACAATACAATTCTCATTTTTTAGAATTTTATTAGGTAATGTATCTATCATGTATACACCTCGTAGGGGAGTTTGTAATAATTTACACCATTTTATTAGATCATGATTGGACAATTCACCATCATATTCATTTTTTCACCTTCTTTGTCTTTCTACGTTTTTTAACTCTTTTTTCTTTGGGAATAAACTTACACCATATGGTGAGGAGGAGGATGTGGGGTTGGGCCCAATCAAAATATGACCACCACTCGTGATTGGAGGGTACGGTTTCAAATAGTAACCTCTACCTGCAATATGCTGTTTCAACTGAGCACAGCTTTTTCCTTATCGAGCTGCTATGAGTTTTCCCACACTTGTGCTCTTCTTCTTCTTCTTTCTCAATCCACCGCCAAACGCTGCTTTAGCTTTCATCACGTTTGTTACAAGATAACTAAGTGCTCTTTCACTTAGAGATGATTTTGGATTCTTGAATATTTCCCATGCTGTGTTTGCAAGAGCTCTGTCTGCAATCGCTCGCGACATATTATCACTATTTTGAGTGTATGCTATATCATGTACCTTACAGGCTCTATCTAATGAATTTATACCTTGATCCCCCCTCTTTAACCTTTCATTAACCTTGGTGCCAGGGCCACACCACTGGTACCCGGGGAAATGGGATTCAATGGGGGATACGTTTATTAATTTATTTATAATAGTTGATGTAATGTCCCCCGCAGTACCCGCTATACCTTTGACAATTTTGCTAGCCGAACTCAAGATTCCTTTACCTTGTTTCCTAGAAGATAACTTTCTTCTACATACCATTTTTCATTACCTTTCAACTCAATAGTTGAACATCGACTGAGGTTATTAATCAACACTTAACCTCAATCGAGAGACAAAGAAATTGTCTCACTATGTGCTTTATATATTACTACAAAGTTGGTATGTTTTAATCAATAGGGAATACAATTTTCTATCATCATGATGTGTCTTATTAACACACTTGTTAAGTATGTTGTAAGTTTTGTAGAAATTGCAAAGAATTGAACGTTCATCAATCATAAATCTATACCAATGTCTTAGACTAACATCGAGAGAAGCATCTGATGAATTAACACATGATTTGATATAAGATAATGTATGATTTCTTACTAGCAGTGATTCCTGCATCAATTGAGGTGTTTCCAAATCCCTAATCTTATTTCGTACATTTTGTATAGATTCCAATATTCTCTTACTATCATTTTGCATTGAATCATATTTTTCAAAGCAATATGGAAAAGTAATAGCATATTCACACAACATATTATAAAGAGAAGAACAAATAAAACTCTCCATACGATTATCTTCATTGCACAACTTCTTCATTCAAGTGTTGTAAGCATACTGATAAAAATGGATTGCTATATCTATAGTGAGTGTATAGCGCAAACAGATGGAGGAGATCTCGCAACAAGGTCAAGACTGGCATGCGCGTGCGCGCGCAGCAGCAACTATAAAATAGCTTCTCTTGTGAGCGAACACTCATTGACTGTACAAGAGCATTACTATTCTACATTCATTGAGTGTTCAGTTACAAGAGGATCTATTCTTGCGTGAACTATTCTACATCTTCTTTGACAGGTGAGAATTAAGAACAATTTTTTTAAAAACAATATTACAATTTATTATCAAACACTACAATATTTACATTATATACTACTTGTGAAGCATATAACCGCTACATGCTATGAGAATAAGATTGTTACATTTTATCAATCTTAATGTCGCTCCATGTAGCGGTTATATGCTTCACTACTATTCCTAAATTTTTACACTTAGAATTAATTTAACAACTTTACAATGTGAAATTATTGAAGAAAATCTCTGAGGCAGGTATACCTCAGAGATTTTCTTCGTAGAAGCGATATTAATTTTCAAAATAATTCGTCTGCCATGATGGTTCGTTTCCTCCCGCACTGAGATGATAGTATGTGGAACATCCTCCGCCAGCTCGCGGAGAGGCACCCACGGTTTTGGTGATGGTTATTGATGAGTGTGATGAAGTCCTCATCATCATCATCATCCCGCGCGGCTGCCTACTCTAGTAGCGGAGCCATGGAGGTGTTCTCAGACATACGTTTCTGTTAAATGAAAATCTATGATTAGTAACTTCATTATAATTTGTTTCAGATTATCAACTACTTGTGATCAACAGATTATTGTCATAATCTCAACTTGATATCATCAGATTGACAAGACATTCTCTACTTGTGATCAACAGATTATTGTCATAATCTCAACTTGATATCATCAGATTGACAAGACATTCTCTACACAAAGTGAGTAATATCAGTTATTGAAATAATATTTCTTGCAGAATCCAATAGTGAATTAAATTAATAAGCAAACTCTTTCATTGCAACAAATAACTATCAACTGAATCAGTAATTTTCTTAACACATCACTTCAATATTATAGCAAAAAATGCAAATAATATGTAAGCATCATAATAATGAAATCAAAATATTCATCTTATTCAATTTTTGTCTGAACTGACAAAAAACATCGTAAACGTGTTTTAGAATCACTAAACTCTGCATTTAATAGACGATTCAAATTAAAAGTGTTGAAACCAAAATATAAGCTAGGTGATATTGTGAGAATTTCTAAAAAGAAACAGATATTTGATAAAAAATATCTAATGAATTGGTCATCCGAATATTTCCAAATTGTGAGCATACATCCCACAAGACCTATCACTAACTCATTAGAAGATCTTAGTGGTGAGATAATACAGGGTAGGTTTTATCAAGAAGAAATTAAAAAAACGCTTTTGAATGAATCTGAAACAATGTTTATTTGATAGAAAAATATTGAGACGAGATAAGGATAAGTTGCTTGTGAAATGGATTGGATTTCCACAACCATCATTCATAAATTGAGAGAACTTATTAGAGTAAATAATAATAATTAGAGTAAGATCACATGGTATAATTTTATCGAATCACATTTGTTGTAAATAATTAGAGTAAGATCATATATGATGTAAATAATGTACATTATCTATCCACATTTGTTGTAAATAATTAGAGTAAGATCATATGATGTAAATAATGTACATTATCTATCCACACCAATGATAATCATTGTAATATTCTTTACATTGTGTGTTTTTTAAATAAAAACAACTTGAATTGAATGTTCGCTCTTTCATTTCTCATTTTTGTCATAGAGAAGTGCTAGTAGCATGTGGCACAAGGTGACTAGATGTTGAATGGGTGAGTACATCTAGTCACCTAGAAACGCTTCATTACCGAGTGAACCAGACACATGAAACAGTTCTGTTTGTATATCTCACTTTCTCAACATGAACAAACTCGACATTGTAAATTTCGATAAGTTAATTGCACAAGAGGAAAAGCCTGTATGGTGTAAGAATGGTACATTGATACCGCATAATGCTAGAATTCTCATTGTAGGCCCGTCTGCATGCGGTAAAACGAATTTATTGTTCAACTTGATTTTTTCTAAAAATGGATTGAGATTTAAACATATTTATTTAAATACTAAAAGCCAATATCAAGATAAGTACTTGTTTTTAAGAAAAGTCTTTTCAAAAATGAAAGGTATTGAATTTCATGTCAATGATATTCCCGAGAGAATTCTCCACCCGAATAAAATTCATCAATTTTCTCTTGTCATATTCGACGATTTACAACTTAGTCACACACCTCAAATAAGAGATTATTTTACTATGGGGTGACATCGTAATATTGATACAGCATATTTAATTCAAAGTTATGGTGCAACACAAAAACATTTCACCAGAGATAATGCAAATATGATTGTTATATTCAAAATTGATCAATTATCACTCAAATTAATACATAGAGACTATGTGGGTGAAGATATTTGCTTCAGAGATTTCAGTAAATTGTGTTCAAATGTGTGGAATTCTAAGAAGCATAGTTTTCTTACTATTATGACCGAATGTACAGCTAATAGTGGAAAATATAGACAGGGTCTGGATAACTTTATTGACATTCAGTAGAGAGTGAGTAGCAGTGAAAGACTGAGGATGTCTCGTAGAAGACAAAACGTTAGTGTTGCTCTAATTGATAAGATTAAGAAATTGAGGAAAGTTATTAGAGATAAACATAGAAGCATTGTACATTTTGAAAAGCAATCTGACAATTACAGAGAAAAACTTTTTAAACCGATTATCACACCTTTAGTTGAAATGGGGAAAACTAAATCTTCTCACCACTCTGATCAGAGTTTTATACCAAAAAAGGAGGAACAAGAAGAAGAAGAAGAAGACGAAAGTATGGAATTGGGAGAAAAACATGATGATGATGATGATGAAACAATAGAAGTTGCATCACCATCAGCAGCTGAAAAAGATCTAAGCATGAACGAATCAAGTATATTTAATTCAACTAGGCTTGAGAGTGATACAAGCGGCAAAATAAAGAAGATAAAGAATCAAGTGCTTGCACAATATTTGTATACATTTCATAGTGAAAAATTGGATAACTCGATTCCTTATGGAATTTCCTACGATTCTGACCGAAAATTATATTTTATGGGTGAGATGGTTGTTAGCTTTGATAACTACTTCTTTCATATTGATAACGAAAAATTCCGAATTACACATGGACTATTAGAACTGTTATTTGCGCAAAGACCAATTCATATCTCTTTGATGAAAAAGATCTAAATAAATACAAGAAGATTTTATCAATAACAAGTTCATTTGGATAGACGAGGATATGTGAAACGTAACAGTGGTGTAAAGTCTCGCTTGATTCAAATGCTGTTTCCTGTTAAAAAAACAAGTAAGAGAGGTACTGGGTTATTGAAATTTGCAAAAAATACTTCTAGCAATAGAATTTACCAATATTATGACAACTATGACAAATTGGTTCAGAGACTTCATTTATTAAAATCATCAAAACTTGCTGGGCACTCAGCTCATGATGTTGAGATTGCATCAATTATAGAGGAATTGCGTGAAGGTAAAATTATTGTTCAGTTGCAGAATGAGCGTGCACAGATTCGGAGGTAAAAGCGAGAGAGTCGCTGCGAAGAAAGACATTGTATGGAATGGACCAGATCTTACCAGTTTTAGTGAGAGAATAATACAGGCAATTAATCAACAGGGTGTTAGTGAATCTCTGCATTCGTATTTAGATTCACAATTATCTAATATAGTTAAGAATATTGGATTGAACAAGATCGAAAAGGAACACATCTTCAGTACATTACAACAGTTATCTGACAATATCGATAGGGGACATAAAGAGAAATCTATCAATTTGGAGAATTCTCTTCATGATCTCAAATCAACAACAGAGATATTCAGATCACACTTGAATACGATCAACGATAATAAAGTTGACAAGAATTATTTGGATGAGAAATTGAAAGTTATCTCAGACAAGATTAAAGATTTGCAAGTATTAGATAGAAATTATCTAAATACCAGATTGAAACAGCTTGGCACAGAACTTTTTACTAGAGTAAATGAAACTCATTCATTATCGGTTGATAAGGAATATTTAGATAAAACTGTGCAGGCATTGAATAACATTGTTATAACAAAACAAGAGTTAGAAGATCGATTATCTGCAATGACTAATACGATAAAGACAAATCTTATGGAGGGGATTGAACAATTTGTTTCAAAAAACAATTTGAATACATTGCTAACTACGTTTAGCGAAACTTATGTATTGAAAAATGATCTGAGTAGTGAAATGCAAGCATTTATTAAGAAAGATGAATTACAAGCTACACTCAAATCAATTCGTGAGGAAATAGCAACTTCAATTAAAAATACAGAGAATGACGAAGTGACGAGATTACAATGTTCAGCTGCATTCACCGATTATCTCACTTTATTTATACATCGAATAGCATACCAAATAGTACGAAATTATGCTAAAGTTGGTTTCCATATGAATTGGATTGAGGCGAAAGCACATAATTTGACAGAAGATCAAGTAGGTGATTTAATCACTGATAAGATGGGTTTAAGTATCTACGCCGATGTTCTAAAACCCTAAAGTTAGGATCATATCAATCTTTAACCGATTTTCACTATGCAAATTGCTTGGGAGGAATAGCTACATTCTATTTCAACGTTCACATGCATTTTTTCCAAGCTGAAACAAGATTATGTACGAAATGTGTTAATGCTCGAATTTGAGATGAATTAGAACAGAGATGCATTCGTCCTTGTGAACTCTGCGAAGCAAAAACATGACAATACTCAAGTATTGAATTAGACCGGAACTGCATTCGTCCTTGTAAGCTATGTGAACTAAAATTGCAAAACGTGACAATAGTCAAGTATTGAATTAGACCGCAACAGCATTCGTCCTTGTAAGCTCTCTGAAGTGGAATTTTGAAACATGTTAATCATCAGCCAAGAGCAGAATTGGTGCGTAATGATAACGCCCAAGGTTGTCTCACGGTAAGCTTATCTATAAACGTTGCTACATAGTGTTGTGAGATGAGTGAAAACTACAACAAGAAATGACAATGTTTTTCAGTTTGATAATATGTTAAGAATGTAAGATTTGGTGAGAATGATTTATATCAATATAGATTCAGAAAAGAACTTTGAATTCACTATTATTCTTCCAAAGAATATTCAACTATGCTTGACACATAAAGAGTTTTGAAAAGATGGGATTTGAATGTTACTGCTGGACATGTATTCTTGGAAGAATGATAAAATCTCATCCTAGTTGTCAAGTACATCTAGAATTTATGACAGTAAGAAGTTCGTTTCATAAATCAAAACCCTGTTGTTGTTGTTATAAATACTTGCTTTTGAGTGAGTGATTGAGTGTTTTTTTGTACAAATTTCACTGCGGTGATCAAAAAGTCTCTCCGCAGTAGCCGCATAGTGGCATAGTGAGGGCTACTATTATCTATCAGGAAATAAAAAATCAGGCTTTAATATGTTGAAACAGGTTGTGAATAAAACTTTTCTAAAGGGTACTTAGATTTTTATTTCTTGGTTAAACAACTATGAACCTGACTCTGCAATGTGGCCCCAAGTTCTCATTTGCAAAATTATAAAAAATGTAAACCCGGTTTTCATTTTCTATTTTAGGGTATTAACAGTAGCAGCTACCAGTGCAGAGGAGAAACAAAAATGGCTGGAAGAACTATCTCAGGCGATTGATTGATTGATTGAGTACTTTATTTATGTAGATTACAATATATACTGGCTTATACACTTATATACAATAGCTTACAATACAGCAAAATTATAGATGAATTTACATAATATAGACTAAGAAAATAACTATTGAACTGTATATGATATGAAAAAGCAATTTGTAATATAATAACTATAGATAATAATCATATTGTTATGCATCTACATAAATTGGCGGAGCTTTGGACATATCAATGTCCATTCTTTGGGAAGAATATTAAAAATATCCTCCCCACTAACTCTCTACCAAAGATAGCGGACAGCAAACAGAATGAAGTCAATGATTCAAGCAAAAACAACTATCTTAGTCTCAAGTCTTGCAGTGAGCTATGTTTCTTAATCCTATCTATCTATAGTCAATCCTATTCTATCATCCTATCGTATTTAATTCACATTGTCTGTCAGAAGACAAAGCAAAAAGCTCTATCATTTTCCAACTCAGCACCGGTGCCAAATTGTTTCTAAACTATATAGAAATAATTCAATGAAATATTACGTATTTCATATCAATCATGCACTCTTAAGTGATAAGTGAGTGTAATTTCGTTATTTCATTTGGGTTTTAAACAATCTAAACCCAAAATGCATTGTTTATAAGTGTTTGCACTGAAATTTTTACTCAAATTCACAGTTGAATGGAACATAACCTACTATTTTTTTGGACTAGTGTATGAATCGAAATTTGGGAAGGTACAGTTTTGGGCTGTGCCTGTTGGTCCCTCTCCAACCATTTTGATGAATTGTGTTTTGTTTATAAAACTAAATAATGCTGAAGAAATTTCAATATTTTTGATTGTAAAAATTAATTTTCATCAGATGGAAATATTATCACGGAACTGGATGAATTATATCATTTGGAATACAGATTCAAACATGAACTGAGTTTGTTAACATTTCAAACAGGTGACATCAGATACTTGTGGATGAGAAAACTGCATGAGGTCCAATGTTCACAGAACTACTAGTATTTTTGTGTCTATGATTTAGATCACTGCATTCTATGTTTGTTTGTTGGGTAGGTTTGTAGGGTTTTGTTGTGAATTTGTAGGTTCGTCGGATGAGGTGATGGACAAGTGCGGGCAGAGCATAGAGGAGGCCAACAGCAAGGTGTCTCCACAGCGCAGCAACACCACGGTGCATGTCTGCTGGCACCGCAACACCTCCATCGGCATCGAGGACCAGCTCAGAGCTGTAGAGGTACATACACATTACCACATGTTTAGTTCATCTCAATTCATGGAACATAAATAGTTTATTAATTTATTTATTCAACTTTCAACGCTACAACACCAATTTTACAAATAAAAATAACTATACAAAAAATATAAACAGGACTTCTTCTTCTTCTTGTTAGGGTGCCTGTCCGTTACGAACGTTGGCGATCATTCTGGCTATTATTACTTTGTTGGTTGCGTTCCGGAACAATTGAATGGAGATATTTCCGAACCATGCTATGAGGTTGGCCAACCAGGAAATTCTTCTCCTTCCTGGGGCTCTCCTGCCTTCTATTTTCCCTTGCAAGATGCTTTGCATTATTTCGTATCTCATAAACAGGACTACGGTACAATATTAGTGATAGCATTAAAAGATATATTATTGTATAGGGCGTTCATGTTCCAAAATTAAAGCCAATTTTTCGTTAACTGTCGACTACTGTCTATTACTGTTTTGGACGGGCGAGAGTGTAATAACGGCACAGTATGAGAGACTACCAGCGTCACATTGTTTCACGAAAAATAACTACCAGGACTATCAGCTTGAGTTAACAGTGAAATTTGGAACATAAACGCCCTATATCATGGAATATCTCATTATGATAATATCTCATTTCTGTATGATAGTAGCATCCACTGGAGAGGACCTCAGTTCATAGTGATCTCACTTCGTCGAGTGTATATTTTGACCATTTCTTAAGATACTGAGATTGGTGGGAAGTTGAGCCGTTCAGATTATCAAGTCTCACGGCATCATGTTTTCGTTGAAGGCGGGCACACAGTGAGCTACACACTAGCTCCCACTCAAAATAGACATGCTTAGTTAATCTTCATTCATTAAACATAATTTTTTTTGTTTGTAGTTTTCTGCTCGTAAGCAGGTCCTTCTATATGGCAGCAGCCCTCCACTCTCTTCCATTCTCTGCCAGTCGCTTCGTTGCATAGTAGCTCATCCCCTCCTTGATGTCGTCCAACATTTTGTATCTTATTCTCCCTCTTCCTCTTCTTCCCTGAATGGTCCCCTCCATGGCATCCACCAACAAGCATTGCCGTCTCATCCAATGTCCCAGCCATCTCCTCTTCCTTCCCTTTATCACATCCAGCAGACTCCTTCTTTCCCCAACCCTCCTCAACACCTCCTCGTTTGTAACTTTATCCCTCCAACTGATCTCTCAATCCTCCTCCATATCCACATTTCCAATGCCTCAAGCCTCCTCTTATTCTCCTTTCTCAGCGTCCAAGTTTCTGCACCATACAGTGCCACACTCCAAACATAGCACTTTATTAGCCTTTTCCTTAGTGTCTTGTCCAGTTGGCTACAAAGAATTCTCTTTTCCTTATTGAATGCTGTTTTTGCCATAGCAATTCTTACTTTGATTTCTTTGTTGCATTTCATATCCTCTTCCATTATGCTTCCTAAATACTTGAAAGATGATACCTGTTCCAACTGTTCACCCTCCAGTACAGCATTCCCCATTCTTGCTCTCCCTGCACCAATTCTCATGCACTTTGTCTTCCTGACGTTTATTCTCATTCCATACCTCTCACAAGCCTCATTCACATCTCTCAACATTCCATTCATTATTGTCCAGCTATCAGCCAGGATCGCCATATCATCTGCAAATCTTATGCACTCTATGTGTCTTCCTCCAATGCTGACTCCTCTTTTGCCATCCAAACACTCCTGCAATATATCCTCTAGGTAAACGTTGAAAAGGATTGGTGACATACAACATCCCTGTCTCACTCCTCTTCCCATTCTTCTCTCTTCTCCAATTTCGCCATCTATTCTCACTCTGCTGGTCTGGTTGACATACAGGTTCCTGATTAGTCTCCTCTCCTCCCATTCCACACCTCTTCTTTTCAGAGTATCCAGTAAATCGGTCCCATCTGACTCTGTCAAATGCTTTTTCCAGATCCACAAATGTCACAAAAACCTCTCTCTGTTTCTCTACAAATCTCTCTCCAAACTTCTTAACAAGCCAATTGCTTCCCTAGTGCCTCCGCCCTTCCTAAAACCATATTGTTCCTCTCCTTTTGAGTTATTCAAACTTCCATACAGCCTTCTATCTATTATTCTCAAAAGGATTTTCGCTGTATGAGCTATTAGACTGATTGTCCTGAATTCCTCACATTTTCAAGTGTTTTTCTTCTTTGGAATTGGTACAATAACTGAGATTAGAAATTCCTCAGGCCATTCTCCATTCTATATTCATATATTTTGTTGCACAGATATGTGACTTCTTCAATTCCCTTCTCTCCCATTTCCTTCCATAGATCTACTGGTATTTCATCAATGCCACAAGCCTTGCCCTTCCTCATTTCACCCAATGCCTTCCTTACCTCTTCCTTCAATATTCTTCCATGCTCTCCCCTCAATTCTTGTGCCTCTGTTTTCCTCTCCAGCTCTATAATAGTATTCTCATGTGTGTTATACAAATCTTCTATATACTCTTTCCAACTGTTTAGAACTTCCTTTTTATCATACAGAATTTCACCATCTCTGTTTTCAATCTCCATTTTGGTCCTATTGCAATTTGTCCTGTTATCCAACTCCTTCACTGCTTGGTACATTTTGTCAAACCTCCCTTCTCTTTCCAAAGTTTCAATTTCTAAACATCTTCCTTGTAGCCATTTATTTCTAGCTTTGTCTGTTTCTCTTCTTAATTCATTGTTAAGCTTCCTGTACGTTCTCTTTCCCAAATATGTTTTATCATTTTCCACTTCCTTCTTTCTTCCATTTTCTTCAACATATCAACATTAATCCATTCCTTGCGTATTCTTTTAGACTTTGTTATCCCTACAGTTTCTTTTGCAGCTTCTTTCAGGCATTTACTCATGTTGCTCCATTCTTAATTTATTTCTTCTTTCCTTTCCTTTCTCTTTGCACTATGCCTGTTTACTAGTTCATTTCTTTTACCCTCTTCCTGGAGCAACTCCAGATCAAGCTTTTCAACCCTTTTACCTCCTCTAACTCGTTTCAGTTTTATTTCCACCTCTGCCACCACCAGGTTATGATCAGAGTTTATGTCTGCTCCAGGGTATGTCTTTGCATTCTTCAAACAGTTCCTGAATCTTTTCTGTATCAAGCTGATATCTTTCTTCATCCAATGGTGATGTCCAATTATACCTCTTTCTTTTTGGATGGTCAAACAGGGTATTGCCTACTACAAAAGACTTGTCTTTGCATTAATAAACATAAATAGTTGATTTATTTATTCAACTTCCAACGGTACAGCATACCTTGTAATGTTACACATTTCAAATTAGGCCCTCAAAATAGATCATGATTCAAAATAGGCGCTCATAACCATTATTGATAATAATTTATAAATAAATAAATTATAATTAAATAAATAAACAAATTTAGAAATAATACATTTATTATATAATATTCAATGAACCTAAGAAGAATAGACATTCAATTTATAGGTTAAGGCAGAGGGGAGCAAAAACTATTGATTTGGAGATGTACATGTTGTGGACTTGTGCATTGAGAATAAATCTGTTTCAAACAAAGATATATAGTGAGTTTATTTCATGTATTTAGTAATGTGATGAGTGTTGTGTCAGATGGAAATTGACACAGTGCAACCTATAGAAAAACAGCTATAGAAAAAAAAATAATCACAAGGTTACCTTATTTTTTTCTCTCCCTATCATGTACTTATTGTATGAATCAATAAAGAATAAATACAGTACAATATTAGTGATAGCATAGAGAAAATATAGCATAAGAATATATCCCATAGTATAAGGCGTTTATGTTTCAAATTTTCACTGTCAACTCACGCCGATAGTCCTAGTAGTTTTTTTGGTGAAGACATGTGACACTGGTAGTCTCTCATACTGTGCCGTTCTTATACCCTCACCTGGCCAAAACAGTAATAATGGACAGTGTTCGACAGTAATCAGCTTGGCTTAACAAGTATCGGCTTGTGATTTGGAACATAAACTACCTATACCATGAGATATATTCTTATGATATTTTTTCTGTATGGTGATAGTGACATAACCTACATTTTGATTTGGACTGTACTATAAATTCAAAAGGGACCATTTTGAACATAAGCCTTTTGTGCCTTCCCATATAAGTATATTGTTCAGGAATGAATGGATATAGGAAAATTAAAAAAGCAAATATGAATAAAACAAGAAAGGAACGAAACAAAATACATGAAAAATTCAGTTAACAGGAGATAGATCATAAGTGAAAACATTTTGAAAAAGTAACGAAAAAATCAAACAATATTCAACATGAGTAACTTGAAACACAATAAAAAACTATTAAGTACCGTTTATTCCATTACAACATTTAATTTCATGGCCGATGAAGAGTTGAAACTAGTAATTATGCAATGAAATGAAGGAAGGGTACCCGATAGTTTTTCATTGTGTTTTAATAATCAGTAGCCCTAAAACGAAGAGTGAGCATAATAATTATACTTGTTCATATAAAGCTCTGGCCATACTTATCATGCAGCGATCCAATCCCACTCCGATCCGATCCTATGAAGACATGTTACTACAGAACATCACACATGTTACACATCATGTCTGTCATATGATCTGTCCCACCAACATCACACAGAAATATCGGACATGAGTAGGATCGGAACGCTACACAATAACACAATGATATTTAAGTGTGGTCCGGACTTTACTGATAGCTATGTAAAAAGGGGAACTATGAGCTATGGTTATGAGCTGATTCGTTAGCGAGCGAATAAACATTTTAGTTTTATGGGATAAACTTTACACGTATATTGAAAAGTAACCACTTAAAATTGAATGACAGAATTAAATAAGAAAGAAATGCCAGATTTTAATGAGTATTGATACTCTTGTAATGAGAACCTAACCTAATCTATGAAGATGATTGTCTCATTTTTTACGTTTCTGTTTTTGTCCACTAAACTGGAATTCAGTTACTATTTACCGGTTTCCGTGATTTAATACGTCATTGTAAGATTATTAAAACTCTTTTTTCTTCAATTTTGATCAACTTAATTTTCAGAACCAACTTAGCGGCTATCTTCTGCGAAAGTTCAAGAACAGTAACGGTTGGCTGAAGTTGTGGGTGGTCTTCACCAACTTCTGTCTCTTCTTCTACAAGACTTATCAGGTAAGTCTTTCTCACTCCAACAGACAACTTAGTTTTTGTTGTTTTAAATAGGAGACGGTATTGACAGCATGTTCCTTGGTTGTAGTTGTTGAGTTTGAAGTTGATATATTTAGATTGTTTTCCTTCTAACATGATTTAACATCATGAACCCTGGTGAAAGGATTGAGTTTATTACTAAATAATTTGTAATTGAATTGAAATTTCATGGCTTTAATGTCAGGCTTTAATGTATATCTTTTCGGCTGATCTTTTATTGCTATTTACTAGTCGATGAAGAGTTGAGAATTGGAGTAATTCCTGATTGTAATTTCGAAAAAAAAATGTTCTATTAGTTACGATCAATAGAATTTTACTTTTGAAATTCCACTGATGTTTTGGAACTAAAATCAAGGATGTAAAACTTGGAGACCGATGAATTGTATTTGGTCTGAACATCAACAATCAATGGAGTGAATTTTGAAATTTGCTATTACATTGGTGGGTGAATTTAGAAATTTATAGTTCGTTTCTAGAGAAATCTGCTTATAGTTATAGTATAATCTGCTTATAGAAAACTCGGTTACTGTGCTCTATTTACATCATTATTGCATAAAATAAAATTATCACATAAAAGAAAAATTAATAAACTTAGAAATTATATTATATTCAATTCGTGAATTTTATGATAGTTTGATCTTCGTTTGATATAAGGGTAGAATCGATATAGATATCTCTTAATTTTAATTCGAAAGAAGTTCCCAAAAAGTAATTGTTAGAATAGTAAATTATAATAATGATGGAAAAGTTTTAAAATTTATTCAAACGTTTGATCATGAATTTTCAGAAAAAAGTTTGAGATAATCTTAAATAAGATTGTAAATAGAATGATAAATGTAGAAAAATTGGTAAGAAACCCCTGAAAAGTTACAAAAAATATCAAGCGTCATATTACCAATGGCTGGTTCCAGTGATTCGGACTTGGGTATGGTTGGAAAGCTATCCAACGATGAAGACTTTCAAATGTGGAAATTTAAAATTAAAATTTTGTTCGACTCTCAAGGACTTAGTGATATTGTTAATGGAAAAGAATTAAAACCAAACGACCCTAGTAAAGAAAAAGAACTTTCTATTTTCAATTTGAAGGACGCTAAAGCCAAGAAAATAATAATAACTACAATTGACTCAAAACCTTTGAATCACATTTTGAACTGTGAAACTTCATGTGAAATGTTTAAAAAACTGTGTCAAATCTACGAACGTGATGAAAAACAACAGAAATTTTCTCTAATGCAGGACTTTTTCAATTTTACACTAGAGGCTAATGAAGACATTGCTAGTTTCATCAGCCGTCTGGAAAATTTGACCCATAAATTGAAATCTGTTGGACACGAAATCGATGACGAGATGGTTATTGGCAAAATATTCAGCTCCCTGCCCAGGAAATACACCCACTTTCAAACTTCGTGGGAAGCAACCGCAATTTGTGACAGAAATCTCACAAACCTAACCTCCCGGTTGGTGAATGAAGAACGCAGACTATCTACTGATAAAGGTGATTCTGTGCAACCAGTGGTATTCAAAACATCGGAAATCCAGTGCTACAGATGCAAAAATTATGGACATATTTCCCGTGAATGCAGAAATAAAATGAAACAGAAAAGTGGTCTATTCTGTAGTATTTGCAAGAAGAATAATCATGAAGACAAAGACTGTTACTTTCGTAAAAAACAGAATGATAAGAAGAAGAACCAAGTATCCTTTTTACTACTAATTCTAATGTAAAATACTATGACACTTTCGTAATTGACTCAGGGTCTACTTCACATATGGTAAAATCTAAATCACTATTTGATAGTTCCATTCCAATTAGTTGTAAAGTAGGAGTAGCCAAGGAAAATGAATCAATGTTTGCTCTTGAGGTAGGAAACATCAAATCAGACAAATGCAACTTAAATAATGTTTTATATGTTCCAGAACTTTCTAAAAATTTGTTATCTGTAAGTGCTATCACTGAGAACGATGGTAAGGTCTTATTTAGTGGAAATAGGGTTGAGGTGTTGAAAGACAATGAAGTCATTATGGAAGGCATAAAAAATTCGAATGGTTTGTTTGAAGTTGACTTGAAAATGCATAATTCAAATTCAGTCCATCATGTAATGACTAGCACTATTTCACCCAAGTCTAATGAGTCTAATGAAGTAGAATTATGGCATAGGAAGCTAGGCCACCTTGGTGTAGATAACATGAAAAAGCTCATAAATCTTAGTGAGGGAATGAATATTAAAACTAAAATTGATGACTTTTCCAAAAACCCATGTGAAATATGCTTGTCTGCTCGCCAAACAAGGCAACCTTTTAAAACAGTCAGGGAAAGGGCAACAAGACCCCTTGAAATAGTACATACTGATGTTTGTGGGCCTATTACCCCGGTAAGTTGGGACAATAAAAGATACATGGTTACTTTTCTAGATGATTTCACACATTTTGTCATGGTATTTCTTATTCAAAATAAAAGTGAGGTATTTGATATAATGAAACAATTTGTAGCTGAAGTAGAGGCAAAATGGCATTCTAAAATTTCAAAATTTCGGTGTGATAATGGTGGGGAATATTCTAGTAATAAAATCAAGGATTGGTGTCAAAATAGAGGGATTTTCATGGATTTCACCATTCCATACACTCCAGAATTAAATGGAAAGGCAGAAAGAATCAATAGGACATTGCTAGAAAAGGTTAGGGCACTTTTGTTTGATTCAGGATTGAAAAAGGAAATGTGGGGTGAGGCTGTAAGGACAGCAGCTTATATTGTTAATAGAAGCCCAACATGTACTCTTGATTGTACTCCAGCTGAAAAGTGGTACGGTAAAAAACCAGATCTATCAAGACTACAGATTTTTGGAAGTATAGCATACAGTCATGTTGCAGGTAATCTTAAGAAACTTGACAGTAGAACCAAGAAGCTAACGTTTGTAGGATATTTGCAAAATGGTTATCGGTTGTGGGATGCTGATAAGAGGAAAATAATTGTTTCTAGGGATGTAATTTTTTCAAATGTTGAGCAATCTAACCAAGGTGAAAAGTATTCTGACCCCAAAGTATTCAAGATAAATCAAGGCTTTGACATTGAGGGAATCGCAAAAGGTAATGATCCAAACAATGTATTTGAAGAAATTGAAAATGATGGAGTACAAGAAACTGAAATAAATGAAGTTGAAGAAATTGAAAATAATGAAGTAGAAGAAACTGATACAAGTGAAGCTGAGGGTATTGAGATTGAAACAAATGATATTGAAGATGGAATCAATGAAGTAGAAGTAAATGAAGAAAGTGGAGAAGAAATGATGGATGAAAATAATGAAATAAGAGGGAGAGAGAAAAGAGTGATTAAAAAACCAGTGTGGTTGAAAGACTATGAAACCAGTTATCTTAGTCTACAAGTAGATGAGCCTCTTACATTTTCTGAAGCTATGAAATCAAACAATTCTGTAAAGTGGTTGGAGGCAGTAAAAACTGAACTAAATGCTTTGAAAGAGAATAATACTTGGACAGAGGTAGATACTGTACCAGAAAACAAAGAAATTATTGATAGCAAATGGGTATTTAAAATTAAAAATGATGAGAAGGGTAACATTCAGTACAAGGCTAGATTAGTTGCTAGGGGGTTTCAACAAAAGGATAGCATAGATTTAAATGACATTTATGCCCCTGTGGCCAAATTGCCAACTTTTCGGATTTTCATGAGTGTTGCAAATAAATTAGGGTTTCCTGTATATCAGATGGATGTAAAAAATGCTTTCCTTAATGGTGATATCAAAGAAGACGTTTATATGTCATTACCAGAGGGAGTAGAAGGATTTAGGAATAAGGTTTGTAAACTTAAGAAGTCAATTTATGGTCTGAAGAAATCTCCAAAAGATTGGAATTCTAAATTTGATTCTGTAATGAAAATGAACAATTTTACTAGGTCTAAAAATGATTATTGCTTGTATTCTAAAATTGTGGAGGGTAAAAAGGTATTTCTATTATTGTATGTAGATGACTTACTTATTTTTGGTTCAGATGAGAATGATGTTTCAAGATTGAAATCAGTCTTACAAGAAAATTTCAAGATGAAAGACTTGGGCTTAGTTTCTAATTTCTTGGGAATTAATGTCAAACAAGATATTGAGAAGGGGGTAACTGTTATTAGTCAGAAGGAGTATCTCAAACATGTATTGGAAAAGTTCAACATGCAGGATTGTAAGCCAATGGACACTCCCATGGATAAAAATTTCAACTTTGAATTATTGACTAGAGATAAGTCAGAGTCTGTAGAAATAGAAAAGAAATGTCGTAGACTAATTGGTTGTCTTATGTATGCTGTTGTAGGATCTAGACCTGATTTGTGTTGTACTGTATCTTTCTTGAGTCGATTCCAAAGTTGTGCCAGTGAAATGTTGTATAAAAATTTAAAACGTGTATTGAGATATGTAAAATGTACTTTAGATTTAGAGCTAGTATATAAGAGAGAATTGAATGATGATATGATTGTAGGCTATGTAGATGCAAACTGGGGTGGTGATTTAGAGAGAAGATCAACCTCAGGTTATTGCTTCAAGGTTTTTGGTAATACTATTTCTTGGTGTACCAAGAAGCAACAGAGTGTTTCATTATCTAGCACAGAAGCTGAGTATGTTGCTTTGAGCCAAGCTGCAAGCGAGGCTTGTTGGATAAAAGGAATTTTAATTGATTTTTGTGTTGTTGAAAATAAGAAAACTTGTATTTTGTTGTTTGAAGACAATCAGTCTGCTATCAAAATAGCTCATAATCCTGAGCATCATAAAAAAATGAAACATGTAGATATAAGGTATCATTTTGTAAGAGAGAAAATTTCTGAAGGTGTTATTCAAGTTGAGTATTTAAAATCCTCAGATCAGATTGCTGACATTTTCACAAAACCCTTGGGAAAGGAACTTTTTGTCAAGTTTAGAAATAATATTTTTTAATAATTAAGATGTTTTGAACTATGTTAATTTTCCTATAACTTACTTTGTTTTTTGATTGATAAATTTTTTTTGGGTTATTTCATTGAGGGGGTGTGTTGTTTGACAATGAAATAGACTAAATAATAATATGTGTGATTGGCAAGGCACTGGTGACTGAGCTGCGCGCCAAAACTACTCTGTACTGTACTCTGTCTCTGTGAAGTGTGTGTAACATGCCTTAAGTAAAACGTTTGAGTTCAATGTATTGGTTTGACTTTAAAGTAAAAATAAAATCAGTAATAATGTTCAAATAATCGTAATACTTTATTTCTTCACCGATATAACCTTCAACATCTTCTTTAAGGAAATTAGCCATAAATTGAATCAAATACTAAATTGCTGCCCATTTTAAACCAACTCTGCTCATACACATGACAAAACAAGATTCTCCAAAAGATTAGCTTCAAGATTTACCTTCAAGGGAATACCAGTTCAAAGTTTGAATAAATCTCTCTATAGATAGCCTAGCTACCTAAAACGTATAATATCATATTGAAGATTACAATTTTAAT
>NW_024091518.1:0-19593 GCF_014356525.2 Nilaparvata lugens
AGTGGGGTAGTATTGTCATGTAACTATCTACTGACGAGTCTACTGGAGAGTGGCAGTGATCAATGAGTTAGAATCCGAAATGATTTTGGGATTAAGTCATTTAAGAGCGATTCAAGCAAAACTCGATTTGAGGCAGAGGAGGATGATATTACCTCCGGCTTTAGTGGGACAGGTGGCAGCAGTCGCTTCAGAAAGGAGGAGTTCGAGAAATTCCTGGAGACGGAGCTGATAAAATTCAGAGATGTGCCAGGTGCGACTCACCTCCTGGTTCATAGAATCAGGCTGAAGGAAGGAGCTGAGCCGTTCCGACAACGTCCGTATCCTCGTAACCCGCTTATGCAAGCGGTGATAAACGAGGAGGTGGACAGCATGCTCGACCAGCGGTCATTGAGCCGAGCAGTAGCCCGTGGAGTTCACCAATCGTCTTGGTGAGAAGGCTAATGGAAAGATGCGGTTTTGCATCGATTTCCGGCAGATTAATGCACTCACTGAACGAGATGCATATCCTTTGCCGAATATGACAGGCATATTGGATAGATTGAGGAATGCCAAGTACATTTCTTCAATCGACTTGAAGAGCGGTTACTGGCAAGTACCGTTGGAGGAGCAGAGTAAGCAGCTTACAGCGTTTACTGTTCCTGGAAGAGGGCTGTTCCAGTTCCGGATGATGCCCTTTGGTCTACACTCGGCTGGAGCTACATTTCAGCGCCTCCTAGACCGAGTAATTGGGCCGGAATTGGAGCCTTGTGCTTTCGCTTACCTAGACGACGTCATCGTTCTAGGAGAAACGATGGAGGCTCACATGCTGAACCTGGCTAGAGTGTTCAGTAGGCTGAGAGAAGCTGGCTTGATAATCAATCAAGAGAAATGTCAGTTCTTGAAGCGAGAGCTACGCTACCTGGGGCACATAGTGACGGAGCAAGGACTCAGGACTGATCCTGAGACGGTGAGAGCGGTAAACGAGTTCCCAACTCCGCAGCGGCTCAGGATGCTCCGGAGTTTCCTGGGGTTGGCTTCCTGGTATAGGAGGTTTGTCCCGAATTTTTCGGACCTTGCAACACCTCTTCACCGGTTGCTGAAGGTAGGAGTGAAGTGGCACTGGGGACCAGAAGAGGAGAGAGCTTTCCAAGAGATAAAGGGGGCTCTCACTAGATCTCCAGTGCTCACATATCCTCACTTTGAACTACCGTTCACGCTCCAGACAGATGCCTCTGAGTATGGACTAGGGTCTGTGCTTACTCAGGAGGTTGATGGAGAGGAAAGGTCATCGCCTACGCAAGCAGAGGGCTCAAGGGGCCGAGCTGAGGTATTCTACCACCGAAAAGGAGTGCCTGGCTGTGATTTTCGCCCTGAGAAAATTCAAGCCGTACATAGAGGGGTATGAGACTACAGTGATTACTGATCACCAGGCTCTAAAGTGGCTTAGAGCTATCCCTAACCCGACAGGAAGGCTAGCAAGGTGGGCCTTAGAGATGCAGCAATATAACTTGGTCATCAAGTATCGAAGAGGGAAGCTAAACGTGGTCCGGATGCTCTCTCACGAGCGTTGCCAGGAGGCGACGTGCCGGCAAGTCCACAAGAAGGTCAGGAGGAGCCTACAGGAGCGGTAGCCGCCATCGTCATGGAAGACGACAGGTGGATAAGGAGGATGAAGAACATCTACTCCATCATCCACAGAAATACCCCGACTATATGGTAAGGGGTGAGGCGTTGTATCGTCACATATGGGCCCGTCAACAACCTCCTGATGCGCCGGAGAGTGATGGCTGGAAGCTATGTATTCCGAGAGGTGCTAGGAGGGAGATACTTCAGCAGAGCCACGATGCCCCGACAGCGGGCCATCAAGAGTATTCCGGACTTATCACCGATAGCCTGTCGCTATTATTGGCCGGGCCTTATGCGGACGTCGCGAAGTATGTGGAGGCGCTGTGAGACGTGCATGAAGCATAAGGTGGAGCAGCGGCCTCCATACGGACAGATGAACAGCCAGAGGAAAGTGGTGCGACCCTGGGAGACTGTTAGCACCGATATTGTAGGTCCGCTACCTCGCTCGAAAAGGGGGAATAAATACCTGTGGTATTTCAGGACCAGTTCACGAAGTGGACGGAAGCTCGGCCGCTAGCTCAGGCAGACAGCAATGCCGTAGCGCGAGCTTTGAGGGAGCTCGTCGTCACCAAATTTGGGGTGCCGAAGCTGCTTAATGTGACAATGGAACACAGTATACAAAAACTTTTTAAGTCATACTGTAAGGAGAATGGCATCACATTATTCTATACCCCACCCTACACACCGAGCTGCAACCCTACGGAGAGGGTTAATAGAGTCATGAAGACTATGATACAGCTCTATGTGGGCGAGCACCATGCGGATTGGGATCGCTATGTGAGGATTTTGTTTCGCCATGAATACAGCAGTGCATGTAGGCACTAAGTATACTCCTGCCTTCCTCAACTTTGAAGAGAGTTGAGAGCACCAGGAGATGCTTGTGTGTGAGGAGGAAGACGATCCTCACAGGAGGATGGAGGCACGAGTCGAGCAGCCCAGCTGAGGAGGTTGCAAGTACTGAAACGTGCACAGAAACTCGTTTTAGATAATCTAAACGAGGCCTATAATAATACCAGGAGTATTATAATCTTAGGCGAAGACCACTGGAACTAGGACGGGCCAGTTGGTGTACAAGAGGGATTATCATCTCTCGTCTGGAGTGAACCATTTGCGGCGAAGCTGGCTCCAAAATTTTCTGGGCCTTATGAGGTAGAGAAAATGCTGAGCGCCTCTGTAGTGTTGCTGAAAGGAGCTGCTGGTAAAATGCTGACGGTTCATGTAAGGATATAAAAATCTTGCCGCCCCTTCCCGAGAAGAAAGGAGGAAGATGGAGAGGACGGCAGCGGAATGCGAGCCGCCCGCGACGGCGGAGAGGACAATGATGGAGGAGCCAGTGTGGAGGAGAGCGATGACAGCAGGAGGAATCGAGTAAGCCGGGTGTCGCTGCCCACTCGCCTGATGGAGTATCGGGGAAGAGTAATTCAACAGCAGCAGTAAGGTGAGTGACCAGGAGGAGAATAACCTAAAATTTGGAGGAAAATATATTTGGAAATATAGCCCGTTTATTTATGGGGTTTGAGATAATTGTTAGCATTGGAATAGTTGAAACTAGCCTGATATTGGAGCATGAAATAATTATTTCTCAATTCAGAGAAATATGTGGACATTAGGCCTATGTTTAAAGGTAGCATTCATAACAATTGTCTTTCGAGTAAATGGTCCTGTTTTAACAGAGTCGAAATTAAGCTGAATGGCAACTCAACCATCCTAGTTCAATTAAAACAGATAAGCGGTTCCTAGGCTTTTTCTGTAAAGTCGAAAAATTATTGTTGCTTTTATTTTCATCTCCAACTATATCGCCATCTTATTGTCTCAGAGCTCTTAATCCAATTCCCCTTGCCAAGCACGGGTCATAGAGATGGAATTTGAATTATTTCATTTATCATGTTGTCGTCCGCAATTTGTGAACTGTTTAACGAAAATAAACATTGGAAGAAATTAATTGTCAGATTTTTTCTGAATAATATTATTTGTCCATGAGGTTTTGGATTGAATATTTATTTTGATCATAAAATAAAGCCGGCGATAATTGCTTGGGTCCGTGGTAATAAATGTATTACGTTACAGAAAATAACAGAGTTATTTTTCTGTGGATAGAAGTATATTATGTGCAACCGATATTCATGGATTTGAATAAGTTGTGTGTGATTAGGCAACCGATTATTCATGGAATTTGAATAAGTTGTGTGTGATTCGGCAACCGATTATTCATGGTATTTGAATAAGTTGCATGTAATTAGGCAACCGATTATTCATGGCATTTGAATAGTTGCGTGTGATTGTAAGTATAGTGTACTACAATCGTTTTTGTTGGTTTCAAATTTTGATCAATCTCTCTCCAATATTTATAGAAAATGAAAATATCCATAAAGTGATTTTACTGAAATAAAATCTTCATTATTTCATTATTTCGAATTCATCTCGTTTTGAAAGAAACTGGAGCTGTATTGGTATTACAGTAGTCTATGCTTTTTTGTGCTATTGTTTTAATTGTGATTTAGTCACGTTCAGTAGACAGGTCCGAGTTTCCCACGGCCTGTGCTTGTAGACATTTTCTATGGCTATATTTCTATCTTCAATAATATATTCTAATAAGAATTTTATGAGAAAAGGCTTGTCATCATCTCATATAGGAATTGGCATCGAGAACAACATTTTTCCTATTATACCGTTCTGCCAGTTAAATCTGAATTTCAGTGCTACGTGCCTGTTGAGCGGTCGACGCATAGCGATAAGATAAAATAATCAATTTATTTTGTCTACTAAACAGATTATTCTCGTCCGATCCTGCATTGTTTTTCATTTTATTCAATCTAATAATTCCCGTTTATTCCTGTTTTTCCCTGTTTATGGTTGCTTCTCAAACTTCACTTAGTCAGTCCGTTGTAAGCTACCGTGTAGGCAACATCGGTGACAGGCTACAGTAAAGCGACCTTATTACTAGTGACTTTTTGATTTGCATCTTATTTCTTTCAACGTTTTTCACTTCAAAAAACATCTCCGAATTCTATTTCTTTTTTTTTGGTGCTTTTCCTGGAGTTGTGAGACTTGTGTTTTTTTTTTATTATCTCCAACTTGGTCAACGCCATCACCAACTGCTCTCTTTTAACATCACTCATCACCACCTCTTATCTTTCTCCCTGTCTACGCCTTCGAGTCCTCTCAACTACCATTTTTTTTTTAAAAAACAAGAGGAGAAAATGCCGTCGTTCCGGGCCTGCTTTACGGATCAGGTGCTGCGGGAAATGGAGCGGCTGTCGGTGACAGAGAAGGCGAGGTTCACGCCTTTTCAGGCATTGCGCACCCACACCGACCCGAACCGAACCCCTTAAGGACTTCGGAGGTGTTGAGGAACCTAAAGAGACACTCTCCTCGGGTTTCCTCTGATTCGGGGGGGAGGTATTGCCCTGGCAGTGGTGAACAGGAAAGAGGCTACTACCACCATCTTAGACCCCGCCACAAGACATCGGCAGACGATCATGAAGCCATCCATGCCATCATGGCTAAATATTGCCAGGTGAAGAGAATGCGCTGCGTCACCAGATGGAGGTGCAGGTTTTCCAACACACCGGGAAGGCCTCACCCGGTGGCAATCGGAGCGTATTATAGGTCAACAGCTACTCCGGCTCCTCCGGCAGCGGACTCCGCCGGTGGATAGCATGGTAGAGGCTGCCTCCAGGGAACTGTTCGAGGAGTTCCCCGCTCTGCGGACGAGCCGCGACCGCAACATTGTAGTCACGGTGACTCAGCCTGCTCACCAACCTCTTCCTAGTCCAGTTCGGGCCGACACTCCACTGCCATCGTCCACTACAGTCGCTGATACCCCTATGGAGGTCCCGGAGGTCCCCACGGAGGATGAGGACACCTTACTCGAGGGAGGAGGCGGGGGCTTCTCAATCTCACCCGCGTACGGGACCTCTGAGGAGGCTGTCCGCCCCGCGACCCCTCCTTCTGCCGTAACGACAACTGCGACCCCGACTGCCCCTACCCCCGTTTGGGTACGAGAAAGAGGACTCACTGAGGCGTGGGGAGCAGCCTCCACCGAACCCCGCGAACTTCCAGGGGGTCCCAGCTGTTTCCCGGTTACCAGCAGCCAGCCATCGTCACCTCCCCGTCCCGCCGCTGCCGTCCACCCAGCCGAATCCGAGGTCTTCGAACTCTCCTCGGAGGAGAAGAGGAAGGACTCATCATTGCCGCCGGCAGTTCGCCTGTCTACCACCGACTGCGGACGAGGCCTCGCCCTAATCACCATTGGGGATCGGCCTACGGTGAGGAAGGTCACCCACCAATCCTTCCGCCCCGGAAGGCGCCCTCGCGCCGGCCGTCCGAGGCCGAGTGCGCCTCCCGGACGGTCAACGGGCTTGGGTCAAGCCGTAGGTGAGTAGTCACGGACCGAGGGCAGTGTGAAAACACGGCCATGCAGGGCGAAAGCCCGGCACATGCAGTGCGCAAGCACGGCGAAGCTAGGCCGTGTGAAAACACGGCCATGCAGGGCGAAAGCCCGGCACATGCAGTGCGCAAGCACGGCGAAGCTAGGCAGTGTGAAAACACGGCCATGCAGGGCGAAAGCCCGGCACATGCAGTGCGCAAGCACGGCGAAGCAAGGCATGTGAAAACGGCCATGCAGGGCGACCCGGCACATGCAGTGCGCAAGCACGGCGAAGCAAGGCAGTGTGAAAACACGGCCATGCAGGGCGAAAGCCCGGCACATGCAGTGCGCAAGCACGGCGCCCCGGGCAGTGCGAAAGCACGGCGTTCCTTTTGCAGTGCGCAAGCACCGCGTCCTTATTTTTGCAGTGCGAGAGCACGGCGACTCATTGCAGTGCGGAAGCACGGCGTTTCCCTTGCAATGTTATTTGGGTTCCCAGAACCTGTCTGAGGTGTTGTTCACCTCGTTTTTTTTGTGTCACCCGCCCCTCCTGGCAGTGCGAGAGCACCGCGATTCTCATCTGCAGTGCGGAAGCACGGCGTCCTCGGCAGTGTGAAAACACGGCAACTCTGCAGTGCGGGAGCACGGCGTCCTTTTTCGCAATGCGAAAGCATAGCGTTCCTGGCAGTGCGGAAGCACGGCGCCCCGGCAGTGCGAAGCACGGCGTTCCTTTTGCAGTGCGCAAGCACCGCGCCTTATTTTTGCAGTGCGAGAGCACGGCGACTCATTGCAGGCGGAAGCACGGCGTTTCCCTTGCAATGTTATTTGGGTTCCCAGAACCTGTCTGAGGTGTTGTTCACCTCGTTTTTTTTGTGTCACCCGCCCCTCCTGGCAGTGCGAGAGCACCGCGATTCTCATCTGCAGTGCGGAAGCACGGCGTCCTCGGCAGTGTGGAAACACGGCAACTCTGCAGTGCGGGAGCACGGCGTCCTTTTTCGCAATGCGAAAGCATAGCGTTCCTGGCAGTGCGGAAGCACGGCGCCCCGGCAGTGCGAAGCACGGCGTTCCTTTTGCAGTGCGCAAGCACCGCGCCTTATTTTTGCAGTGCGAGAGCACGGCGACTCATTGCAGGCGGAAGCACGGCGTTTCCCTTGCAATGTTATTTGGGTTCCCAGAACCTGTCTGAGGTGTTGTTCACCTCGTTTTTTTTGTGTCACCCGCCCCTCCTGGCAGTGCGAGAGCACCGCGATTCTCATCTGCAGTGCGGAAGCACGGCGTCCTCGGCAGTGTGGAAACACGGCAACTCTGCAGTGCGGGAGCACGGCGTCCTTTTTCGCAATGCGAAAGCATAGCGTTCCTGGCAGTGCGGAAGCACGGCGCCCCGGGCAGTGCGAAGCACGGCGTTCCTTTTGCAGTGCGCAAGCACCGCGTCCTATTTTTGCAGTGCGAGAGCACGGCGACTCATTGCAGTGCGGAAGCACGGCGTTTCCCTTGCAATGTTATTTGGGTTCCCAGAACCTGTCTGAGGTGTTGTTCACCTCGTTTTTTGTGTTACCCCCCCTCCTGGCAGTGCGAGAGCACCGCGATTCTCATCTGCAGTGCGGAAGCACGGCGTCCTCGGCAGTGTGGAAACACGGCAACTCTGCAGTGCGGGAGCACGGCGTCCTTTTCGCGATGCGAAAGCATAGCGTTCCTGGCAGTGTGGAAACCGGCGGCCACGGCAGTGCGAAAGCACGGCGTTCCTTTTGCAGTGCGCAAGCACCGCGTCCTTATTTTTGCAGTGCGAGAGCACGGCGACTCATTGCAGTGCGGAAGCACGGCGTTTCCCTTGCAATGTTATTTAGGTTCTCAGAACCTGTCTGTTTGTTCACCTCGTTTTTTTTGTGTGTTACCCGCCCTTCCTGGCAGTGCGAGAGCACCGCGACTCTCATCTGCAGTGCGGAAGCACGGCGTCCCCGGCAGTGTGGAAACACGGCAACTCTGCAGTGCGGGAGCACGGCGTCCTTTTCGCGATGCGGAAGCATAGCGTTCCTGGCAGTGCGGAAGCACGGCACTCCGGGCAGTGCGAAAGCACGGCATTCCTTTGGCAGTGCGAAAGCACCGCGTCCTTATTTTTTCAGTGCGAAAGCACGGCGTCCCCCATCGCAGTGCGCAAGCACGGCATGCAGGGCGAAAGCCCGGCCCGCAGGGCGAAAGCCCGGCAAAGGTAGTGCGCGAGCTTGACCAAGGCAGTGTGGGAACACGGCAGCCAGATTGCGAGCTCGTCCGAACGTCGTGCGCAAGCATGACACATCGGTCAGTGAGTGTCTGGATTGTCATTACGCGGACGCACACCTTCGCGGTGTGGGAACACCGCGGCAGTGTGAAAACACGGCACGCAGTGCGCAAGCACGGCCCACAGGGCGAAAGCCCGGCGATTTGTTTCTGTGTTTGTGTGTTTCTGTGTTTTTGTGTTTCTGTGTTTTTTGTGTTTCTGTGTTTTTTGTGTGTTTTGTGTACCCTGTGTTGTCCCTCCTGGCAGTGCGAGAGCACGGCGCTCTTACCTGCAGTGCGACAGCACGGCGTCCTTCTGCAGTGTGAAAACACGGCGACTCGGCAGTGCGAAAGCACGGCGTCCATTTATGTACAGTGCGAAGCACGACACTTCCCGGCAGTGTCCTGCAAGTGTGACACGGCGCTCCCCGGCAGTGCGAAAGCACGGCGCTCTCACCTGCAGGGCGAAAGCCCGGCACATGCAGTGCGCAAGCACGGCGAAGCAAGGCAGTGTGAAAACACGGCCATGCAGGGCGAAAGCCCGGCACATGCAGTGCACAAGCACGGCGAAGCAAGGCAGTGTGAAAACACGGCCATGCAGGGCGAAAGCCTGGCACATGCAGTGCGCAAGCACGGCGAAGCTAGGCAGTGTGAAAACACGGCCATGCAGGGCGAAAGCCCGGCACATGCAGTGCGCAAGCACGGCAAAGCAAGGCAGTGTGAAAACACGGCCATGCAGGGCGAAAGCCGGCACATGCAGTGCGCAAGCACGGCGAAGCAGGCAGTGTGAAAACACGGCCATGCAGGGCGAAAGCACGGCATTCCTTATGCAGTGCGCAAGCACGGCGAAGCAAGGCAGTGTGAAAACACGGCCATGCAGGGCGAAAGCCCGGCACATGCAGTGCGCAAGCACGGCGAAGCAAGGCAGTGTGAAAACACGGCCATGCAGGGCGAAAGCCCGGCACATGCAGTGCGCCAGCACGGCGAAGCAAGGCAGTGTGAAAACACGGCATGCAGGGCGAAAGCCCGGCACATGCAGTGCGCAAGCACGGCGAAGCAGGCAGTGTGAAAACACGGCCATGCAGGCGAAAGCCGGGCACATGCAGTGCGCAAGCACGGCGAAGCAAGGCAGTGTGAAAACACGGCCATGCAGGGCGAAAGCCCGGCACATGCAGTGCGCAAGCACGGCGAAGCAAGGCAGTGTGAAAACACGGCCATGCAGGGCGAAAGCCCGGCACATGCAGTGTGCAAGCACGGCGAAGCAAGGCAGTGTGAAAACACGGCATGCAGGGCGAAAGCCCGGCACATGCAGTGCGCAAGCACGGCGAAGCAGGCAGTGTGAAAACACGGCCATGCAGGCGAAAGCCGGGCACATGCAGTGCGCAAGCACGGCGAAGCAAGGCAGTGTGAAAACACGGCCATGCAGGGCGAAAGCCCGGCACATGCAGTGCGCAAGCACGGCGAAGCAAGGCAGTGTGAAAACACGGCCATGCAGGGCGAAAGCCCGGCACATGCAGTGTGCAAGCACGGCGAAGCAAGGCAGTGTGAAAACACGGCCATGCAGGGCGAAAGCCCGGCACATGCAGTGCGCAAGCACGGCGAAGCAAGGCAGTGTGAGAACACGGCCATGCAGGGCGAAAGCCCGGCACATGCAGTGCGCAAGCACGGCGAAGCAAGGCAGTGTGAAAACACGGCCATGCAGGGCGAAAGCCCGGCACATGCAGTGCGAGAGCACGGCGACTCATTGCAGTGCGGAAGCACGGCGTTTCCCTTGCAATGTTATTTGGGTTCTCAGAACCTGTCTGAGGTGTTGTTCACCTCGTTTTTTTTTCACATGCAGTGCGAGAGCACGGCGTCCCCCATCGCAGTGCAGAAGCACGGCGGCCTCTTGCAGTGTGCAAACACGGCGTCCCCCATTGCAGTGCGGAAGCACGGCGGTCCTTTGCAGTGCGAAAGCACGGCGTTTCTTGCAGTGCGAAAGCACGGCGTCCCCCATCGCAGTGCGGAAGCACGGCGGCCTCTTGCAGTGTGCAAACACGGCGTCCCCCATTGCAGTGCGGAAGCACGGCGGCCTCTTGCAGTGTGCAAACACGGCGTCCCCCATTGCAGTGCGGAAGCACGGCGGTCCTTTGCAGTGCGAAAGCACGGCGTTTCTTGCAGTGCGAAAGCACGGCGTCCCCCATCGCAGTGCGGAAGCACGGCGGCCTCTTGCAGTGTGCAAACACGGCGTCCCCCATTGCAGTGCGGAAGCACGGCGGTCTTTGCAGTGCGAAAGCACGGCGTTTCTGCAGTGCGAAAGCACGGCGTCCCCCATCGCAGTGCGGAAGCACGGCGGCCTCTTGCAGTGTGCAAACACGGCGGTCTCTTGCAGTGTGCGAACACGGCGTCTCAACGCAGTGCGAAAGCACGGCGCAGATCTTCAAGATCTTCTCTGAAGCTAGGCCTAGGATCTGGCCGGGTAGCTCGCTCATTCTTCGGATGGTGCCGACGCATCACCACCGGTTGGCGAGGAACCAACCTGGCGCCCAGTTTATGTCCGGTCTATGTTGACCGCGGAGAGGCGGCAGAATGTACTCAGGCATTTGGGACCTTCTGTCTGCCGTTTACCCCTTCCATCCTCACCCCCCCCTCTCTCCCCTCTCTTTTCCCCCCCCTTCCCTTAGTAGGAACAGTGTGTCACGATGTATATCGTAACTAGAGAAAGGCATTGAATTTAGGGCTCATTTATTCGACGCTCGGCTATCTATCATAGAATCTGAGGGGTCAACGTTCAAGCCAGCCACTGGCCTACCGCTCAGCGTTGCTGCGCATCCTCTCTCCCCTCCCTCTCGGTCACTGAGGGAGGCTCGAGAAAGGCCAGCAAGAGGCAGTCGAGTTCGGAGAGCCAAGTCGAGCGGTCGAGAGAGGTGAGAAGGAAGCAGCAAGCAGCTAGCAACGTCACAGTACACCCGTACTACGTGACCTCCGATTTCTTCTGCGACCGGGAGTTGTGTCGAGGCTAAAGTTGATTAGCCTCTCACACAGTGAACTCCACTGCTCTACACTCGTTTGGGGCGAGTGTTAAACGACACTTAACCTGTTTGGACGACGGGTTGCCAGTTTCGACCAACGACAACACGTCAGGTTTGGTCGAAACCTGACTCCCCATTGGTAGGCCACCAGTGGGGCATCGAGGCGAGATAGGACATCCAGGAAGGTCAGGAAAGACCTTTCCCGCAACTCCGCGGACGATCCGGACCCCAGGAGGACAGCTAGTGCCCGGCCAGTAGGACTTAGGAAAGTCCAGAGTGCTGGCCGCCGCAGCGTGCTGGTCCAGTGCGGGATCGCAAGAGGACGTCTAGGAAGGCCAGGAAAAGCCTTCCCGCAACTCCGCGGACGATCCGGACCCCAGGAGGACAGCTAGTGCCCGGCCAGTAGGACTTAGGAAAGTCTAGAGTGCTGGCCGCCGCAGCGTGCTGGTCCAGTGCGGGATCGAAAGAGGACGTCTAGGAAGGCCAGGAAAAGCCTTTCCCGCAACTCCGCGGACGATCCGGACCCCAGGAGGACAGCTAGTGCCCGGCCAGTAGGACTTAGGAAAGTCCAGAGTGCTGGCCGCCGCAGCGTGCTGGTCCAGTGCGGGATCGCAAGAGGACGTCTAGGAAGGCCAGGAAAAGCCTTTCCCGCAACTCCGCGACGATCCGGACCCCAGGAGGACAGCTAGTGCCCGGCCAGTAGGACTTAGGAAAGTCCAGAGTGCTGGCCGCCGCAGCGTGCTGGTCCAGTGCGGGATCGCAAGAGGACGTCTAGGAAGGCCAGGAAAAGCCTTTCCCGCAACTCCGCAGACGATCCGGACCCCAGGAGGACAGCTAGTGCCCGGCCAGTAGGACTTAGGAAAGTCCAGAGTGCTGGCCGCCGCAGCGTGCTGGTCCAGTGCGGGATCGCAAGAGGACGTCTAGGAAGGCAGGAAAAGCCTTTCCCGCAACTCCGCGGACGATCCGGACCCCAGGAGGACAGCTAGTGCCCGGCCAGTAGGACTTAGGAAAGTCTAGAGTGCTGGCCGCCGCAGCGTGCTGGTCCAGTGCGGGATCGCAAGAGGACGTCTAGGAAGGCCAGGAAAAGCCTTTCCCGCAACTCCGCGGACGATCCGGACCCCAGGAGGACAGCTAGTGCCCGGCCAGTAGGACTTAGGAAAGTCCAGAGTGCTGGCCGCCGCAGCGTGCTGGTCCAGTGCGGGATCGCAAGAGGACGTCTAGGAAGGCCAGGAAAAGCCTTTCCCGCAACTCCGCGGACGATCCGGACCCCAGGAGGACAGCTAGTGCCCGGCCAGGAGGACTTAGGAAAGTCCAGGGTGCTGGCCGTCGCAGCGCACCGGTCCAGTGCGGGATCACAAGAGGACCTCTGGGAAGGCCAGGGAAAGCCTTTACCAGAGCCCCGCACCAACCCGGACCCCGGGAAGACATCCGGTGCCGAGGACTAGGACTCAGTCCCGACACGAAGCCCTTTTCTCACGACTAACACTGCAAGGTTCCTGTTCCCTTCTTTCCGCGACCAACCCTGTTTGGCAGTGCGAAAGCACGGCCTCTTTCCTAAAAGAGGGAAACATCCTCCAAGCACTCAGAGCCCTGTTTCAACCCCCAACCCGAGCGAGGGTGGTTGACGGACGCCCCACCGAGACTCCCGTCCCCTGCCGCGGCCCTCCCCAGTCGCCGACTGAGTTTAGCCGGCCCAGAGCGACACTGGGAACTCTGATAGAGATAGGTGTGGGCAAAAATCTACTCAGAATATATATAAAGCGAAATGGCACTCACTCACTGACTGACTCACTCAGTCGCAGAACTAAAAATCTACCGGACCGTTCAAATTTGGTAGGTATGTTCAGTTGACCCTTTAGAGGCGCACTAAGAAATCTTTTGGCGATATTTTAACTCTAAGGGTGGTTTTTAAGGGTTTAAAGTTTTTTTAGCATGTATATTCTTCTTATTCCAATATTCTAAAATTATAATTGAAATGTCCATACCATATGTTAATATAGAACTATGATCTAGAGAGAGTACCTTTCAGAAACAGTTGTTCTGGTAACTGAATTGAAAATTTTGTCTGGTTGGCATTAAGTTGAGTTGACTTTGGTTCCGTTGAGGTCTACATGCAGGCGAGCGAAGCGATCCCGCTGATCTCATTTTTGGACAATCCAGTCGGGGGTCCAGAATTCGGTACAAAGGTTCCGCTGAGGTCTACATGCAGGTAAACGAAGCGAGCCCGCTGATCTCATTTTTTGGGCGATCCAGTCGGGGGTCCAGGGGGCAGAGCCCCCTGGCTAGACAGATATGGCGAGCGAAGCGAGCCTGACGACTAGTTATATATTTATATATCACATAACAGAAGACACTTTGAAGTATGTAATATAAATTAATTTGATTTTATACACTTTTGTAATTTTTATATATATATATATATATTATATATATATTATATATAATATATAAAATAAACAGGATACACACGACACGGATAGATTGAAAACACTCAATGGATTGACAAAGGGGGCCCAGCTCCCGAAATTCTCGTTTAAATGTAGTTTTTAGTGTTTTCAATCTATCCGTGTCATGTGTATCCTGTTTATATTTATATTATAAAACTTTAAAGTGTTTTCTGTTAAGTGCTCTATATCTATATATATATATATATATACTATATATATATATATATATATATATATATAATATATAGATATATATATATATATATATATATAAATATATATCATGTAAAGCTGTATTTACTCGCCTCACATACGTAGGGTGATTTGCCAAATCATGTAGTGCTGTATCTAAATCCTCACGTTGGGCCGGCAAATCATGTGGTGCGTTTTTTAACGGCTTCACACATGTAGAGTGAATCTTGTACTAATCAACGGTGTGTTGAGGTTATAAATTTGTAACTGCGTCGTGGACGCTGAGTGTACACCAGACTGATTGATTCACTACAAGATTCAATACAATTGTCGGAATCGCGGGAGGCCTAAATGCTCGCTCACCCTTGATTCTTCTAATGACAGATTGTATAGTGATAAAATTTTTATAAGCAGTGTAGCGATCGCTAAACACTGAAGACGGATACCTTAAAATTATTACCTGTGAAGAATGAGCATATAAAATCATACAGGTCGAGCAAAATCCCGATGTAGATAATTTACGGGACTGCGTCTCTAATAAGTTCTGAAGGATTAAATACGGTATTTGGACCAAATATCGTTCAGAATATACTTCGAGAACAGAGTCTTGTCGGGTTTTAAGCTCTATTGTAGGAATTTATATGATCTCTGGCTGCATCTGCGGTACAATTGATGTGTTCGCTCCTAAGTCGAGGTTGGTAACAGATAAAAGCTGATATATGAGCAGGTAAGGACAAAGAATAAATATCTCGATCTGACCCCACTCGCTACATCCACTTAGACCTGTTCCAATCCAGCTTAATTCAATTATTTCAATGATTGTATTCGATCGGTTCTTGATGATATAGAACGTATCAGACACAATAATTGACAGGCTTAAGAAATAATCGAACTCAGAAAACGAATTAACAAAACTGAAATATATATAAAATATATGATCATACAGTGCAGATTCAGAATTTGATTTACAGGTTGATAATAATTTAGCATTAACAAAAGAGTTAAAAATTTTCTTGTGCTTGCATGATACCATGCGTGATTCGACAGAATTTTACAATTGATAAAGTTTAACAGTTTTGAAAAAATAGTGAAAAATGAATTATAAAATATTTTTAAAATGCTCGGGGTCGTGGTTCTGGCAGCGGAGGATAGCTAATCAACTACAATTCTTAGAAATTCTATATGGATAAATTCTAGGCTCTTAAATGCTAAAGCGCTTGTCGGCGTGGCCAATAATTAACGAAGAAAATTTTTATATCTTTCTGCACTGAAATTTTTCGAAGCGTAGTTTGGGGCCCCTTTAACTTATAACTCACGTGAAATTCCTTGGCGGTCGTGTTTTCTTCTTTAGATCAAAAATCGTTTGATCGGCAGCGGGTCCAGGCTTCGGTTTCAGCACGTGGGGAATTTTAATTTAATATTTCCTTCACCAAATTATTTAGGGATGATTTAACTTTAAACTTTAAATTTATCGATTGATGAAAGTAAATTTACAAATAACAAATAGATTAGCCTAAAATATTGGCTCATAAATAACATATAAAATCAAACAAGAATTTTTTACGAATAGGTCTTGGTAACTATAAAGAGATCTGAACGGTGAGGATTTCAAAAGGGAAGTGCTGTCTTTTTCCTCTAAGCTTCTTGGCTAGACCTTTCTTCTGAGAATCTCGATGTAATAATTTGCATGAAAATTTGCCATTGGTAGAACGATTGTGACGTAGACATGACGTCAGTGGCAAGCAGAGAATATATTCCTTTAATTACAATAATAATTCAATTTATGTAATTCTTAAAACTGCTTAATCTCATAGACATAGTTCCTCTCATACAATGTACATGTGCTAGCGTATATGATAAGGCAGGGTTGTTGCTTGATGTAGATGTTGCTGACTTCATTTGTTTGGAGCTCATCTGACTCTAGCTCATCAAGTATCTCTGCAAGTGTCAGTGGCCTGAAACATCACAAGTTAAACAATGATCACTTATCATATCATTATGAATCCCTTTATCAACTGATAAAAATTTGAAATTTTTTTTCATTCATTGAGTAACTTTTTTCTAATCTGCTTTAATAGGAAATGCTTACTATTATTACCTATATAGGATATATTTTATAAGAAATTATCTATTCCAAAAACTAAACTTTTAAAATATCCGTTATCAAGATAAAGGGAACATTATTCAAAGAAGACATGTTTATGAAGACTAACCGGAATATTCATGAAATGTCCATGAAAAAAACTACTGGAATTATAAATAGCATATATTTTGATTACAAAATCCTAAATTTCTAATACAAAAAATGTTGTAGGAGATTTTCCTCAGTTATTGAGTGTGTACTTCGTTCCTACAAGTGTGGGTGATAAGTGAGGTGTAAGGTGTAGGGTAAGAGTTGATACTGTAAACGCCCCCGTGTTACCATATTATATAACACCTAAATAAAATACTATAATATTCATAGAATTAGAGTTATTCAGCCAGCATTTCTTCTTAGCGTTTTTGATTCTTTGTTAACAACAATAAATTACATTAGACTTATAATATTCATTACAATAGAGAATATAATTAACTTACCTGTCAACTCAGCCATAACCTCAACGTTGATTTTCGAAAGTCTACTGATGAACACTGAGGTAAGAAATAGCCACCTAGTAACTAGAACACCTTCCAACAATCTACCCCTTCAATTGGAAATAGTCACAGTTTCACCACCAAAACCTGTACCCTATTAGTGCAAACCGCCGCTTGCTTTTGTAGAATTCGCTGCTGCCCTATTTAGTAATTCATTACTTTATTTCCAATAATTTTTCATACTCGACCTTATAAACGTAATATTCCTCAGTACAGCTGATGATGCGTTGGTTAACTACGTAAAACCATGGTTGTTTTAATGTTTTTAATAAATTTTAAGTGAAATTTGACTATATATTTGAAAGAATTTGAATAAAACTTGCACATGATATAGAAAAAAAATCTTATCTCTGTTTGAAGGTCTTAGTGCATAGAGAATATTTAAGATATACAGTACAGGTTGTTTTGAAGATGATAAGGGGTTCCATATTTTTGGGAATGTTGAAGTCGTAGGTAGTTGGAAATTCTACTGTCGCAGTCCGAAAATGCATGAAAACGCGCGCGGTGCGACTGCTATGACCGTGCGGATAAATGTATCACGTCAAGTCTGATGAATCGTCAGAAACTAATCCATCACGCTGCTGCCTTCAACATCAATGCTGGAGCATCTTGACTGGAATTGCAAACGCAGTTTGGAAATCACAAAGAGTTGGATTAAATATTTCATGCGAATGCCTCTTCGTCTGAGAGTGATGAAGTCGAGAGATGATTTATCACGAATATCTCCCAGAATTCAGGCTCGAATGGGTCCAAGTCGCTCCCTGGCTGAATGCTTGCTTGTACGTGGTGATGATATATGGATTGTTGGTGTATTTTCAACAAGCAATGAATGTTACGTTACTTTTGTGATTGATTGATTGCCTCGGCTCTACATCTATTATGTTAGCAGCACAAATAGGAATTTTGTGTTATGATATCACACTCCAACGATTGAATTTATACTTGTTCTCCTCACAAATAATCAGGAGGGCTAATACTTTTCAACTTACTACACCATTTATCACTTTTCTTTTCCAGGAGATAATATTATTATTTTGATAATTATCACGTTCCTTATATCATAAACCAGCATTGATTACATTATTGCTCTTCTGGAGACGACTGAGTTTCTTTAAATTTCTCTCTCCTTCACCAAGTAAAAATATGTTATTCGTTCATAAATAATATATTCATATTCGTTTTTCTCACATGAATATGAATCCTCATGATGGAGATTGAAGACTTTTTGATCCTTTTCTCACAATATGACTTGAGTATGAAATGGAAATAGTTAATAACATCATTCAAATCTCATGGTGTTTGAAGAATCACGTCCGAAGTAAAACTTATTAATGCAGCACAATGTAAACTGAAATTGAATATACAAACTCTTCGAAGCTGTGAGTTCTTTTTGTCATATTTATTCCAAGATGAAGAAATTGGAAAAAGCACAATGTCATTGAACAATTAACAGAATTCACAAGTAGGTACTGGGCCTACAGAGCTTATTAATTCCATAAAAAGCTCAGAATGAACATACTCCTTCAATCTTGAATATGAATTTAATCATCCCTTTGTGTGAACATGGTATTCGAGAGATTGTTATTGTTATCATCATCCATTGGATTCAGCATTGAGAATGGTGATAGAGATATACTGGGGAAAGAAATATTTCATTGGCATTTCCGATCAATGATCTCCTCCCTGGCAATTTCCTTGAACAACTCGTGTCATAATCGAGTTTGAGTTGGCACGATGCGATGCCTGGTGACTGATGACTGGTACTTTGTCCAATATTAGGGCTACGCATCTGTGCGAGTGCGTATCTGCATTAGGAGCACATCAGGGGCCTACAATCAATGCTAGCCACATCACAAGAGTACGACACTCATAGGCATGATGAACACGGTAAATAATGTCAGATCAATATGAACAAATAGCTGTTTTCCGAAACTGGCCTCTTATTGTGAATGTTCAGGATCATCAAGGGAATTAATGTGTCACCAAGATACACATTTTTCTCATGATTTATATAACACCCAGTCAGAGAATAATGAACTGAACTATTTCGACTTAAGAATGTTCTAGTATGATACTCTTGATATTAATTATTTGATAATTCCACCTCATTTGTTATATTTAACGAACTTTGATGAAATGACCTACATTGAATAGAAAGTAGAGTGAATCATTCCCTATTTAATTTTATTGAACATAACATAATATTATGAGTTCTCCATTATGAGTTTATCATTCATCCAACAGGATTTCTCCCTAATACAGTAAAATCAATTTCGTATGAGTAGCCTACTGAATAGTGGTGAATGATTTAGGACTATGTTCACATTAATAATGAACCTTCGAAAATATGTTCTTTGAAATCCTATGAAAATAAATTGAGTTTCCTACAACGTTTTTCTATGGAAAATCTGAAACCTTGAGTGTAGAAGTGATCTTTGAGGAACTATAAACTACTTATGGCATCATATTCACATTAGCATTATTTCTATGATTTGTTCATTACAATGGGCGTTTACTTCTCAGATTAGCCATATAACGTTCATGATTGTGATAGGGCTTCATCTATCATATAGTTGGAGTTTCACTTCACGTAATCGAACCATATTTGAGAAATTTGCATCCTTTTCACTATCTTCGACATATTTTGTAGAAGGTAGCTACAAAGCTGTATTTTTACAACATCTCTACATCATGTAACTTAAAACATTCTATACTCATAAATAAGAACAAAATTATTATATGCAATATTAAATGGTAACAATCTGGAATGATAAATTGAATCAGTCAGTTGTTCCAAGATGAAATCAATTTTGTACCAGTGCTAATTAATATATTCAACAAGTAATGATGTACGATGTAAACTAACCCTTTGAATGAATTGCACAGCTCAACTTGCCTTCTAATTAGATTATAAACATGCTCCAACACCCGCACCACTACTATTGCTATCCACATGCGTTACTTTATTGGCTACACATATGTGCCTGCGTAAGCGTGCAAGTATGTAGACAACATGCGGATTGTAGCAATCGCAATTCACCTCTGTTAGTAATTAACTGTCATGTCATGAGGGGGCATACGC
>NW_024091519.1:0-18085 GCF_014356525.2 Nilaparvata lugens
TCACTCACACAACTTTCCTTGCCGTTATGAAATTGATCACCTGACGCTAGAGTTCCCGCGCATCTCAATCTACTACTTATGAACAAAGATCTGAGCCAGCTGGTGGCAGGATGATAACGCTGGAGACACACGAGGTCTGCTATCTCTTCATAGTGGACCATTTAATAGAATCAACAGTTGCCAACAGTTTGCAATTGGATAATCACATTTTCTCGAATTTCGAGCTTATTTTTAATTTTAGGTGAAAATGTTACTGAACATTAATTGTAGAGATTCTCATGCTCAATATATTCCACTCTATTTTTTTGTTTAAATTGTAGACGCTAGTGTTCCCGCACATCTCAAGTCTACTATTCAAAGATTTGAGCCAGCTGGTGACAGGGCAATAACGCTGGAGACACACATGAGTTCTGCTATCTCTTCATAGTGACTGATTTAATAGAATCAACAATAATTTGCAATTGAATAATCACATTTTCTCGAATTTAAAGCTTATTTTCAATTTTAGGTGAAAATGTTACTAGACATTAATTGTAGAGATTTTCATGCTCAATCCTTTCCACTTGATTTTTTTGTTTAAATTGTATCTGAAGCCTGATAATTGAGAATCTAAAATCAAATTTTGCATAGATGGGGCGGAGCTCCTGAAATTTTTACAGATATGGGACTTGTGGCAGTTGATAGAGCTATCGATGACTATTTCAGGTATAACTTTAATCAAAATTGTTGAGCCGTTTTGAGAAAAGCGAAAACCCTGCTTTTGACAACATTTCTCGCCATTTTAGCCGCCATCTTGAATCGCATTTGATCGAAATTGTTCGTGTCGGATCCTTATATGTAAGGACCTTACGTTTCCAATTTCAAGTTATTCCGTTAATTGGGAAATGAGATATCGTGTACACAGACGCACATACACTCATATACACACACACACAGACACACACACACACACACAACACACACACACACACACACACACACACACACACAACACACACCACACACACACACACACACACACACACACACCCCACACACACCACACAGACCAATACCCAAAACCAGTTTTTTGGATCAGGGGACCTTGAAACGTATAGAAATTTAGAAATTGGGGTACCTTAATTTTTTTCGGAAAGCAATACTTTCCTTACCTATGGTAATAGGGCAAGGAAAGTAAAAATAACGAGCGAAGCTCGGTGCCCCGATAATTTTATTTGAAAGGAAAAATGCCGGCAACGGAGAGGTACCGAAGTTTGATTCCCGGTCTGGGCGAAATTCTTGGACAGTTTCATTCTTCAAATTTCCTTCACTATTCAGTTCTTCGGTCAATATTTGCAGTATCAGAAGTCCATAGTTTTATTTGCATAGCTTTCATTGGATATGTGAAGTAATAGAAATAAATTTGGATGTAATAGAACAATACCTTGGATACATCAGCATTAACCTGACCAAAATATGCCGGCCACATCTGAATTGGAAATCCACATTTTGGAGCCGTTGATAATGTAGTCACTTCCCTCCTTGACAGCCTTCGTTCTCAGCGCAAACGCATCGGAGCCAGATTGCGTTTCTGATAAGCAGAAGCTCGAAGCCTGAAACAGAATTTGCACTGGATTTGAAGGAACTAGTTAAACTTTAATGAGTTAAGAGTTAAGCCATAGAAAAAAGATAGCATGAGAAGATATACCATGGTTTGAAATTTTATCGTTAACTAAAGCCGATAGTCCTAGTAGTAATTTTTTGTGAAGCTAGTCTTAGTCCAGTCAAAGAAAGGTTATAGAGGGAAAAGTTTGGAAGACAATTTTTGACCCCGCAGTTCTGTTCAGGGTAGTAAGGAGGTAAACATATCAAAAGTCCCCACCCTTACACCCTGTACTAAGAGGGTGGGGTTGGTTCAAAGGTACCATTTTTCGGTTTCTCTCATATAACTCGAAAACTATGTATCTTACGGTTATGTATCTATAACTGTTATATACAAAATTAAAGCTTACATAATCTCCTACAATATTTATCCCACAACATTTTCTATAAATCTTTTCTAGTTTTTGAGATATCCGCTCTTGAAGGTGTGACATTTTTGAAAAAAAACATGTTTGTCTCCACCTTCTTTAAATTTTTACTCTTATAACTTTCAAATAAATTGATGGGAAAAATCCATGCTGATTATGAGCTAATAGGTAATCAAATTCTCTTCAATTTGATGTATAATTTCACAGTTTTACGAACTTCCCTGCACCTGTTACAACAGCTTTATTGTTGAGTGTGAAATCTCCAGTTTTGCAACAATAGACCAATTGACAAAAGGAATTTGGAGGGAATGTTTCAAACACAACTTTTGACTTTGCAGCTTTGGTGATACTAGTTAGGAGGAGAACATATCAAAAGTCCCCACTCCTAACTCATGTGCTAAGGGGATGAGGGTGATTTAAAAGTTGCATTTTTCAGCGTTTTGCTCCCACGCTCATATCTTGGGAACAATGCGTTCAACCGACATAACTAACTATTCAAAAATGAAGCTTGAAAAATTCTCTACACGTTTTGTTTTGTGAAATTGTGTGATATTCCCAATAGTTCCCGAGATATTCGCTCTTGAAAGTGCTTGATTGTTAAAATAACAGGTTTTTATCCAATGTTTTTCTCTTTCAGGCTATAACTCTCAACATACATCGTAAAAATTGATCTTCATCGTTTGTAGAACATTGGATTCTCTTTGAAATGATGTATTATTCCACTATTCCAAGTTTTCCTTTCATTGTTATAGCAACTTCAATGTAGGGGGTGAAATTACTACCCTGAACAGAACTGCGGGGTCAAAAATTGTCTTTCAAACATTTCCCTCTATACCCATTTTGAGCATTCATTGCCTGGACTATATGTGACGCTGGTAGTCTCTCATACTATGCCGTTCTTACACTCTCACCCGGCCGAAACCGTAATAATAGACAGTAATCGGCTTGGGTGAACAAATAAATTGCTTGGAATTCGGAACATAAACGACCTATACCATGGGATATCTTCTTGCTATCGTTTCTCATTGGTTAAACTTGGTGAGTTTAAAACTAGTTTAACTTATAGACTAGTTAAATTTAAATGGCTAACTGCTGTTACCTATTAAAATGAATTAATATTTTTTTCTCCTTACGTCTTAAAGTGGAATTATGTGGAATGTTCCTAAGACAATTTAAAGCTTTTATTTAGAAATAATTAGACATTCCTCAGAATTGGAGAAACGTAGTCTGCGCTAATGAAGAAAGCATAATTTATATTTCAACCGTGCCTTACATAGAATTTGTTATTAATGTTTTAGAATCTCATTGAAAAGAGATGGCATAAACATAATATAATGAGCAGCATTGTTCTTAAAAATTGATTTTTTGTGAAATATCAACTCGAATTGGATAGTGCACAACCAATTAATTTCAAATTTCAATTTATTAAAACACACAAAACAAGACAAAACAAAATTACAAAACAAATAAAATACAATAAAATGTTACAAATATAGAAAACCATGGGCTTTGTGGTTGGGTGTGTTGGAAAAGAGAAAAAAAAAGAGAGGAAGATAACTAGCCAACTATGGTTTCCCATGTAATAGGCAGGCAAAGATGAGAAGAGAGAAGTGATGAAGAAAAAAGGGGATGGAGAAATGAAATGGGGAAATACAATTTGAAAAAGTATATGAGATTAAATTAATTTGCTTTCATTTCGACAGTGTTTTTAAATTAAACCCGTAAGTTATCATTACACAAACCTTGTTCTACTACAACCTTGACTTACAATTAATGAATTCACTGTGTACATTCTGTTGTATGTAATATAGGTAAGCTGAGAAGTATTGAATTAACCAAAGCAAACTATTTCAAGGGTTTTTGACGTTGCATTAATTTACATCTAATATTAATCACCTCATTATCATAGCAGTATATTCAGTAGATTCATAATTCAATATTCGCTGGATGAGAATATTAATAGGTAGCTACCAGGTAACCCGTGCTCCGCAAGGGTCTAATAATTAAAAACTTGACCTACTGAAATCTTCAAGAATTAAAAATAGACCTATAACTATCCTAGGTGAATTTAGGGCCGGTTTCCGAGCTCGGGATTTAGCCAAGTTCTAGACTTAGTTCTCCTTAGACTAAGAACTTAGACTAAGTTCTCCCCTTCTAGACAGCTGGAGTCAGAAAATTGGCTTTCCGAAACGGGGCGTAGTCGCAGTTTTTATGATAATCTTCATTTTCCCATTTCTATAATTGGTAACGGTTTTTCCTTAATAAATTTAAACATTCATAAAAAATTCAAAAAGCTGAAACGTTGCACTATTTTCTCTTTATTTTATTCTGTGTTCAATTTTCTAGTTTTTCGAAATTTAATTTGAACGTGGACTGCAACTACGCCCCGTTTCGGAAAGCCAATTTTCTGACTCCAGCTGTTTAAAGTCTAGAACTTAGGTGAATCCCGAGCTCGGAAGCCGGCCCTAAGAATTAATATGCAAAATTTCAAGTTAATCAGTTGAGTAGTTAAGACGTGATGATGCGTCATTCGTGAATTTACTATCCCGTACGTGTGTATAAGCCAATTCTTTCCTATCATAGTACTAGCCGTCAGGCTCGCTTCGCTCGCCATATCCATCCAGCCAGGGGGCTCCGCCCTTTGGACCCCCGACTGGATCGTCCAAAAGTGAAATCAACCGGCTCGCTTCGCTCGCCTGCATTTTTCATTTGAGCATGCTTCATTCCATCAGAAAGTCAAAGTACTGAGAAAACGCATGAGAGCTGAGAAAAACGCTGATTTTGGGCGTATCTTTGATGAAATATCAAAGTCACCTCATCACAAAATTTTTAGACCCTAGCTGAACCTCTGTACCAAATTTGAACATTTTCTGTCTATTACTTGATGAAAGAACTGAGAAAACGCAAAAAAACCAATTTTGGGTGTATCTTTGACGTTATTGGAAATTCCTTCTAACACAACATTATTACACCCTAGCTGAGCTTCTGTACTAAATTTGAACATTTTCTGTTCATTTGTTCTCGATAAGGCTGAGAAAACGCAGGAAAACGCAGATTTTGGGCGTATCTTTGGCGTTATTTCAAATTCGTTCTAACACAACATTATTACACCCTAGCTTAGCTTCTGTACTAAATTTGAACAATTTCTGTTCATTTGTTCTCCATAAATCTGGGAAAAAGCAAAAAACGCTGGAAAAACGATAATTTTGGGCGTATCTTTGACGTTATTGCAAATTCCTTCTAACACATCATTATTACACCCTAGCTGAGCTTCTGTACTAAATTTCAACATTTTCTGTTCATTTGTTCTCGATAAAGCTGAGAAAACACTGGAAAAACGCAGATTTTGGGCGTATTTTTGGAAATTTTTCCAAATCCGTTCTTAGTGCGCCTCTAATGGGCCAACTGAACATACCTACCAAATTTTAACGTCTTTGGTCCAGTAGATTTTTAGTTCTGCGAGTGAGTGAGTGAGTGAGTCAGTCAGTGAGTGCCATTTCGCTTTTATGTAAGCTATATATATATATATATATATATATATATATATATAAACTAGCCGTCAGGCTCGCTTCAATCGCCATATCCGTCTAGCCAGGGGGCTCCGCCGGATCGACCAAGAATGAGATCAGCAGGCTCGCTTCGCTCGCCTGCATTTTTCATTTTTATCATATGTTAGGACAATCCAGTCGGGAGTCCAGACTAAACGTCTGGCTAAACGGATATGGCGAGCGAAGCGAGCCTGACGGCTAGTAATATAATATTCCCAGGATTGAAGTAGCAGTGCCCAATCAATTTTTCCGCGATAAATGCATTTAAATCTTCAACTTGGTGCCAACCTAACAAAGTCAACCCAACTTAATGCCAACCTGACAAAATTATTAATTTAGTTGCCAGTTAACAACTGTTTCGAAGAGGTACTCTATCTAGATTATAGTTCTATAGTAACATACGATATGGAAATTTCAATTATAATTAAGAGATTGGGAGAAGAAGAATATACATGCTAAAAGACGAACTTTCAACCCTTAAAAACAACCCTTAGAGTTAAAATATTGCCAGAAGATTTCTTAGTGCGCCTCTAAAGGGCCAACTGAACATACCTACCAAATTTGAACGTTTTTGGTCCGATAGATTTTTAGTTATGCGAGTGAGTGAGTGAGTGAGTGAGTGAGTGAGTGAGTGAGTGAGTCAGTCAGTCAGTCAGTCAGTGAGTGAGTGCCATTTCGCATTTATATATATATAGATATATATAATATATATATTCAATTATTCAAATTTTATTCAATCCAATTCACAATATTTACAAATTATGAGAAAAATAATACAGCTTAACAATATTAGAGTAATAAGTTAATATTTTATAAAGTACATAAAAGTCTAATTTATTAAACAAATAACAATAACATCAGACAAGAATTCGAACATGCTAAACCAGGACTAATTTGTGAATTTGGATAGAAAAATACTGCTTGCTGAGAGTACAAAACTCTACGTCTGCGAGCAGGAATGAATATCTGATAATTTATGAATTTATAGAGAAGTAGAAAAATATAAAAAGAAGAAGAAAGAAAAAAATTAGCAACCAATCACTCACACATTCACACTAACCATGCTCACTCTCCAATTCCAGCTCATTTAGCCAATGCATAGCCACCATTATCAGAGTATTTTAACTAAGAAACAACATTGAATAAGGTCTCTAGATAGTCAGGCATAAGACCTCTAAGCCATCCAAGAACTTTTGTTTTAAAAACAAGACGATTTTGTGTTCTCTTAATTTCAAGAGAAAAACTTGTTGTTGAAAAACTTAGGGCCGAGAAATACAAACGATTTCTGGAAACAAGTGGTATACGATTTAGGAAGTCTTAGTAAATCAGATGTCACTCTCCTAGTTTGATAACTAGGAACATCCCTGAACAACGCATGACCACAGTTTCCAGACATAACATAAAACATATACAATACTTTGAAAACATAGATATATCTGAGAGGCAAGCATCTGAGACTCTGAAAGATAGGAAAAGAATGTTCATATCTACCCTCCTTCTTGATGGCACGAACTATGGATTTTTGTATAGTTATTAAGGGCTTCAAGTGACTAATGTAAGTGGAGCCCCAACAATTTATACCGTAGCTGATTTTTGAATCGACAAGTGCAAAATATAGCTGCCTCAGGACACTCATAGGGAGAAATTTATTCAAAAGTAGAACTTCCTCAGCATTAACAGCAGATGGCTTTTTCTATTAGTAATATGATGAGACCAAGTGAGCTTTTATCAACAATTACACCCAAATATTTAATAAGTCAGTTTGACCAACCACCTCACAGTCACAGTCATCAATCGCACAGCTACCATGAAACTTCAGTGCAGAAGGCAATGTCCATGATGTTGATAGTGTAAACAGCATGTTTTGTTTTGAAAGATTGAGCTGAATCTTATTGTGTCTAACCAGAGCAACAGCTTGTTCAAATCATCCTGCATTAATCTTACCAAATTGGGGCCATCCAGATCACAATATGCCAATGCAGTGTCATCTGCAAAAGATACAGGCATACCAGAGAACCTGAACGAATAGAGATCATTAATAAAAATGAGGAACAAGATTGGCCCAAGGACTGATCCCTGTGGTACACCACAGTCCACTACCTGAACCTCACTCTTCACACCTCCAATGGCTACATATTGTTGTCTGTCATTCAAATAGGACAGAACCAGTCATGAGCCACGCCCCTGATGCCAGCATTATACAATTTATTTAACAAGATCGAATGATTCACTGTGTCAAATGCCTTTTTTATATCTAGAAACAGTCCTGCGACACAGCGTGCTGGCCTGAAGTTGAGACCAGAGAAAACAACTGCCATAAACCTTTCAAGAGCCATTTCTGTATTCATACATTCACGAAAGCCAAATTGGTTACTATAGAAAAAATTACATGAATCAAGAAATTCTAGAAGTCTCCTTTTCATTATCTTCTCCAACAACTTTGAAAATACTGACAGCAGGGATATAGGTCTATAATTGTTCAACTTAATCGAGAACCCGACTTGAAAACTGGCACCACTCTCGCCAGCTTCATCCCAGAAGGAAACACCCCTGTAGAGAGACTACATTGAAAATATCAACTAGAATTGGTACTATGGCCAGCGCAACATTCTTCAATAATCCAGAAGATATACAGTCACCCCCACAAGATTTACCATTTTCTAATCCTCTAATGTAAACTAAGAGCTCATCATAGGTAACAGCTTCAAGGAATATAGACTTCTGCTGATTAGTTCCTTGAAGATATTATGATAGTCCATGTTATCAGCTCCACCATTAGAATTAGCAGCGACATCTCTGCCAATGCTAACAAAATACTCATTAAAAATATTTGACAATCTTTTTGCATCACTAACAATTTCATCCCTGTGTTCTATTTTTAATTCTTTTAGGGGTTTACATTTTTTCGGATTTCCACACAGCTTATTCAAAACTTGCCATTTTTGCCGTGGAGGCATTTGATTTAATGAAGAATAATACTTTATTTTTTCAATTTTAATCCAATTTTTCATTTTTCTAGAGAAATTTTTGAAGTTATTTTTTAATCTTAAGTTATCAGGGTTTCTTTTCATTATTTTAAATAATCTATCACGCGAGTGGATTGCTGCACAAAGACCATCAGTTATCCATGGTTTGAGTTTCTTTAAAATCATTGATTTTATTTTGCATTCGACTCTCACCTTTGAACAATCAATATAATTTTTAAATACCTCAATAAATTTATCAAACTTATAGTTAACATTATTACTTAAGAAAACATCACCCCAATCATGAGACAGGAGGAAATTATTCAGTTTGTCTAAATCGATTTTGTATTTTTCTTTACAAGAATTCCTTCTACTATTATCTAGGTTAGCGCGAATTGTCAATGTTATAGCTCTATGATCACCAATTAAATCCTCAATAACTGCACATTTTTCAAAATGTGAAAAATTTTGTGATCTCATAAATACGTGATCAATGCAGGTTGATGTTGTCTCCGTTACTCTAGTAGGTATGTCTATAATCGATTCAAAACCGTAGTAGCTGAGAACTTCTAAGTAATCATCAACTTTATTATCACCAGTCGCCAAAATGTTGATATTAATATCTCCTATTATGACAGGATCACAAGACGAAGGAATGTTTAAAATAGTGTCAAGACTGGTAAGAAATCTATCGCATTCAAAGCCATGCCATCTATAAAGAACGATTAGATTGAATTTATAGTTCGATAAGGTGCACTGAAGATAAAGAGCGTCCGCACCATCCAACTCACTTTCCTTTACACTGCAGTTGAAACCAACTAATTCAGTGGGGAAAATAAACAATCAAGCCGGTGGCTCTTGTGAAAGAGGAAATACTTGAACAAGATTCATAGCCATCAATATAATACTGGGACACCTGCTCATCTGTATCCAACCACACCTCAGTCAACGCTATAATAGCTGGCCTCACTTTCCAGCAACTAATATATGTGACAAACTTATCAAAATTGCTGCTTATACTTTGTATGTTTTGATGGAAGATCGTAAAACTATGACTTGATGAAATATGAGAAATATTAACTTCATCAATAGAACTCAACAAGACACAACTATTTTCATCCTCCATCATAACTCATAGAATTTAAACAATATTTGATATTAGAGATTTGGTGGTACACCAGAAATTCAAAATGAATATCGAATTCATTTACCTTCATTGGAATTTCATTCTCACACACACTCACACACTTAAATAAAATAAGAAATAGCATATAGAAAAAGAAAAAGAAATGATCAAAAGACACAAAGGAGGTGAAAGAGAGAAAAACTTGATTCTCTTCAACATGTGTGTCAGCACCCACAATAGAATATAGGTAAAATACAAAGCTATTTATAGATTCAAATAATACATCAACTCATAATAAATCTATAAGATAAGAATTATCTATATATATATATATATATATATATATATTATATATATATATATATATATATATATATATATATATATATACATTAATTATTAGACTGGAAATTAATTTTAACGATTTGTTTTTTTGTAAAAATAAAGAATGGAAGAGACACACTATTTTATACATAATTATTGTTAACAAACCATATCAGTAGCAAGCCTTGGCAAGTACTTGTCTTTCTGTTGCTGCGTGCCCAGCTTGGCTATCATCGCATTGACGAGAGTATTTTGAATGTCGACTATGATGCTCAGAGCTGGGTCGACCCTCGATATCTCCTCTATTATCAGAATGCTAGAGAAAAACGAAGACCCTGCACCACCGTACTTAGTGTCTATCTCCAGGCCCATGAACTGAAAATAAAGTTCAATCATAAATTACCAGTTGATTCACAGTATGTGAGATTCACGTTATAAAGTCAATTACAGTCGAACCTCTACATAACGAAGTCGATTATCCCGAGAAAAAATTCGCTGCCGAGAGGTATTCGTTATTGAGAGGTTCTGTTAAGAAAACTGCCACGATCCTATGGATCTTATAATATCGTATCACAGCGGTAAATAAATGAATATGGTACATAAAACATATAATCGCGAACGTAGGTAGGGTACCTATTATGCCAATACGGCATAATAAATGCCGTATTTGCCGTAGTTTTGCATTTTAAAATTTCCATTTTAAAATTATGGAAATTTGAAAATTCATGCTGTTGATAAAAAACATGGTTTTTGAATATTTGTAGAACGTAATAAGTAAGTAAACTCACCAATTTATTTCCAGAAAGCTTGATTTGTACTATTAGTAGAGTTTAATCAAAGTACATATTCTGTAGCAATATTTTTCAACGTTTTACACTACTATTAGATGGAACTAATTCATGCTGTCGATAAAAAACATGTTTTTTGAATATTTGTAGAACGTAATAAGTAAGTAAACTCACTAATTTATTTCCAGAAAGCTTGATTTGTACTATTAGTAGAGTTCAATCAAAGTACATATTCTGTAGCAATATTTTTTAACGTTTCACACTACTATTAGATGGAACGCAAAATACGGTTATTTTGTCAATATCTTCACTATAATAACTCAAATTTCCTACTTTTTTTTGTTTTATATTTGAAAAGTGAGTAATATCGGTTGAATTTTGCATTTGAATAAAACATCATGTTTGATAAACGACTCACATCTAATCAAACAGTCGGACATGTCTGGTACACTATTTTTCAATTTAATCCTTGCCTGATAATTTTGAAAGCCTCTAGAACTTCTTGATCTGACGGATTCTTCTCCTCAGGTTCGTCACAGTCATCATCATCATCATAGTCAGTTCAAAGAATTGAAATGTGTGACAAAAGCAAGAATTGGTAGTTTGTTCACCTGCCTGGTCTACAATAATGAACCCATCGACAAAAGACAAAAGACAGAGGAGAATGGCGCAAATTGAGAGCCCACCCGAAATGACATGGGAAAATGATGATGAAACACTTTATGAACCAATAAGAATATTAAAGGGAATTGGATAAAATATTAATTTTATTTCAACTTGAAAGCTCTTGGAATTCAATTTCCGACAAGTGTTTCACCCTCTATTGACTGTCTACCACTCTATCTTCTTCTTTCTTCCTACCTGAATTGCCATTATTTTTAGTCTATTGACCTTTCTGCTGAAACTAAAGAATTCCTTGATAATGACCGTCTGCTTCCTATACACACTACACTTTGTATGTTGAAGTCAAGAGGAAACTTTGTTGTTGAGAGGTCCGAAATTCGTTAAATAGAGGTAAATAAGCAGCTAAAACTCTAAAATGTCATGGCACCAGGTAAAAATTCGTTGTGTAGAGGATTTCGTTAAGTGGAGGTTCGTTATAGAGAGGTCCGACTGTATATGATTAACTACAAATATTATTCATTTTTTCACTGATTACAAAACTATTTTAAATTCACTGATTACGAGCAACCTTTTCTCAAGGAAATACTTTGTTAGTTAGAAAAAAATTGAAACTAAATTGAGAAATTGAAGAAGTTTTGGGCAATAGCCTGTTTTTTTCTTTTCCGATCATTGTACCGTATTGTTTGTGTATGCGTTTGTGTAAATAAATGTGCAACCGGCCTAATAAATAAATAAATATTCTTCCACCTGGGAATACAAATGGATCACATTATAATGATATGACTGTATGCTTTCCAAAATAAAATTCTAGTTTTAAATTGCAGGAATATATATCCTCAAGGGCCTAATTAAACACTTTGAAAACTTAACCTACTGAAATCTTGAAAAATTAAAAATAGATCTATAACCATCCTCGGTAAAATAAGAATCAATTTATGCAAAATTGCAAGTTAATCAGTCCAGTAGTTCAGACGTGATGATGTGTGATTCGTGAATTTCCTATCCCGTACGTGTATAAGCCAATTAATTCCTTTATTATTTATTATAGATAACAAAACATACCCCATTATCAAAAAGAGCTTTCAGGAGTCCTTCGTCAATTTTCTTGTCTTTTTCCATTTTCTTGACAAGGGGAGCGACCATTTCGTCTGCGAACTTGTTTGCTGCAAGCACAACATCATAAATAAATAGTTCAGTAAAAAATAATAGTTAAGATATTAGGACCTTAACAGATCATAACGTTTCAAAGAAACAATTAAATTGTCTTAGTGCCGGTTGCACAAAAGCCGGTTAAATGTTAACCGTGATTAATTCCACGAGAACCAATCAGAGAAGCAGTCTTTTCAAAAACGCCTTCTCTGATTGGTTCACGTGAAATTAATCACGGTTAAAATTTAACCGGCCGTTGTGCAACCGGGCCTTAGATTATTAAAGTGCGAGATAAATTACTTTTAACATGAAGAGGAGAAACCCATTTCTCCCTCCACAGTTTGTAGCATAGACACAGACAGACATCCTGCGCACAATTGGATGCGCCGTGTCATTTTGCTTCATGTTCTTGTGATGAAAACATCTCTGTAACATACACAAACCAATATACCGGCTGACCAGTACACTACTTGTAACATTGCCAGCAATAGATGGAGGGGAGTGTTGCCGCGTCGCGTTACAAAGCTCACTCAGACACAAAAGAAGGAGAATGTTGCTAGGTAGTGGGAGTGATTAGTGGAGGATACAGCATCGGACCTCTCCGTCTTCGAGAAAAGAGCCGTGTAATTTAAAAGTAATTTATCTCCCAATTTAGTTCAAATTTACCGGAATAGCTTGTATCACAGCAATAGAAGGCGGTGGTAAGAGAGAATTGGTAACCCTGTGGTCCTATCTTTTCCATTGACTTGAAAGGTTTTCTCAGATGGAGTCTATTCATTCACTGGATATTTTTACTCTTTTGCAGAGATTAATGTCTACAGGAGCTCTTGGTTAGTGCGGGGATAATTGAAGTTTCAAGACGAGTTCCATACTAAAAGGAAGCTATTTTGAGCTTCATAAACTAGCTTAGGCTATTTAAAGTGGAGTCCAAGTGAAGTTTCCAATCATAAATAACAGTCAGACTTGATGTATTTCATAGTTATAACAAAACTAGCTGGCCCGGCAAACTTCGTACCGCCAAAATATCAATGTATCTCATGTTATCTTCTTCTTCTTGTTTGGCTGTGCCTTATCCCATTTGAATGGGGTCGGCATTCCTTTCTCAGTCTGCCTCTCCACAAAGCCCTATCCAATGCTCCCTTTCTCCTCCAACCACTCTCCCGCAAGTCAGCCGCTATTCTACAGGGTCTGTATAATAAGTAACCGGACTGACCTCAGGAAATTTATTATGGGCAAAATATGCATAATTTTTCATTAGATATCTTCAAAGTAGTCCATATTGGAGTCGATAACACGCTGATACCGGATTTTGAAATCCCTGAACGCTCCCTGGAAGTCGGCAACCTCTATGCTGTCTAGAGCCCTCGTCGTAGCACGTTGAACGTTTTCCAGAGTCCCGAACCGCGTCCCCTTAAGTTGTCTCTTGATCTTGGGGAACAAAAAGAAGTCCGGTGGTGCCATATCCGGGCTGTTAGGAGGATGTGGCAATATGATATTGTATCAATTTGATGTTGCACACCTCCCGAGCAGGCAGGTGTGCGACGAAGCATTGTCGTGATGGAGGATCCATGAATCGGCAATTCCCGGACGAACTCGATGAGCCTGGGCGGTTATTCGACGGAGCACTTCTCTGTAGTACTGGCCGTTCACAAAGAGTTTGTGCCACCCGGCCAAACTGTAAACGACCAGTACTACAGAGAGGTGCTCCGTCGACTAACCGCCCGGGTTCATCGAATCCGTTATCGGCTACCATTATCTGGTAGTAAATTAAACATGCGAATTTGTAGGTACTTATGACTTTTTGGAGTTTTAGTCAATCTAACTGTAGGTCTAGTTATATCATCCCTATGTCTAGTGTAATGTGAATGTATAGAAATATTTTTATTAAAATTGGACAGATTTTTCTTTACGGAGATTAAATGATAATATATATACAGACAACGCAAGGTCATAATTTTGTGTTCAACAGAAATTCCTCTACAAGATTTATTGTATTTTATACAAAATATAACTCTAAGTGCTTTGTTTTGCCATATAGATGCTTTTTTGAAGATGATGAGTTGGCCTAAAGTTTTACTCCATAAATCAAGTGTGAATGGAAGAGACCAAAGTATATCATTTTAATTACATCAAGGTTTACACAATATTTCAGTCTGCGTCAGAGAAATGTCACTCTAGAAAGCTTTTTACATAAATTCACTAGGTGATACTCCCAGCTAGATATTTCCTAAGTCTATAGGGAACAAACACACATACAGACATTCATTTTTATATAATTATATAGATTATAAGGGGGCCATCCCCATTGCAGCAATTTGAGACAGTAAAAATTAGTCATACGTTCTCCAAATATATTTGAGCATATTGTTAGTACCTATGATTATTGGTCACACTGGCGAGCAACACATGAATCATGCGTGATGTGGTGAAAATACACTCTGAACATGCATGTGTGAAAAATTGAAAATAAGTTAGGCTTACCTGTTTCCTTGAGAAGAGCTTCATCCTCAGAAAAGATTGTTAGCGGAGGTGCGTGTACTGGTGTAGGTGCATCAACTAATGACGTGGTACTGAATTGACGTTTTGATAATGCAGACCAGAAAAATCTTTGAATTGGCTTCCGAGCCTGAAAAAAAATAACCAAAAAAAAGAAACTTAGATATAGTAAGTGTAGGTACAAAATAACAAATCAACTATCTAAAATCTATGTGGATATTTAGACCATAACTCCAACATTACTAAAATTGAAACAAAATTCTATTGATTAGTAGTAGGATTAAAGGTGAAATGACTTGATGGTGATTCGAGCCACGCGGCTAGAGACTTGTGGTTAGAGCCGCTGCTAGAGTACATTACCTTATATTATTCATTCCTTGATATTCCTCCTAGGCCTACATCCATATTAGATTCAATGACTCGTTGGATTTTTATGTAGTATGAACGTTATGGCGTCAAATGAATTTCTTCAAATGAAGTTTTGACTAGCCTAAAAATATATTGCTTAAAAAACATCTCAACTTATATGATTTATATCTAATAACGCGCGGCTCAAAGTCGTCGCTAAGAAATTGCACCTTTAGATAATAATAATATCGAGTGATGCACCTTCAGATAATAATATCAAGTGACCTGGCTGGCTCAGGTCTAGTGTCAGAGTTTTCAGGTCGCAACTGATCAATTACATGGCCTCCGAAATGACCTAACAACTGCATTTTAGGCAGCCGGGACCGACGACTTAACGTGTCCATTCAAAACACAGGAATGGCCCGAGATAAATATCTTTATATTTATTTATATCTTTAGATACCATTAGATAAGATAACAGCGTAGGCTAAATTATAATAAGCTACTTTTATATGCTAATTTTTTTTCAAATTAATTTTATGAAAAAGTACAAATAAAAAAACTACTCTATGATGAGTAACAGGTGGACTATCATAAAAAATTATACTTAATAATTTACTGACATTGAAGAGCATAGTAGTTGTTAATAACCTAGATTTATGGGGGATTTATGTACAGTAGGCATTAAAGAAAAATCTTTTAGCCTAAATGTTTTTGAAAAAGTTATGAAAACTTCAACAAGAATAATTTGTCTACACTAGCTAGACCTGAGTATTGGACTATAGATGAAAGATGATTAATCATCAAATTAAAAATAGTGTGAGAAAGTTGAAAACAATACACCGTACCCACCTTTAACCTAGAAGCATAATAATTTTGTTTGATAAGGGTAGTGACAAGCAACTTTATGCCTAAAAACGTCATTATTATTAATGAATAAACTACACTGAAACTGAAAGTTGCGGAATATTTTGAAACAACTGTAGATAAACACAAATGTTCATTATTTTACAATGCTTTCATCGCATATAAATAGTTACTTGGCTTATAAAAGTTTATCAAATTATTATCAATCGCAGACCGCAGACGCAGCCAAAAATGTGAAACAGATCTCAATTCTCAAACAGATACTACGCTTGCGCAGTAGAAAGGAGCAGTTCTATAGCGAGCCTCGCCTAACCATATGTTTATGAACTTAACCTAAAAGTTTTGTGTTTTGTTTACTGTTTAGGCTATGTGTATTGTAATAATTTTGTTTACGGATGTTCAAAATGCTTAAAGAATTTTGTAATAGTATTCAGATGTTTTATTGACAGAATTATTTGGTGGTGATATAATTTAAGTGCAATTTTTTTACCTTAACGACAAGTGCAAATAACTGTTACTTTCTTAATCTCTGTAATTTATAAAATTATATGCATCTCTGCCTTCTTCAACATGGAAAATGAAAGTGATTCTTCTTCTTCTGAGAATTCTTCAGAAATGAAATATTTAGAGAAATTTTCTCGAAGATTTGAGCACTCTTTATCAGATAGTGAATCTTCAGATTCTGACTCCCATGAAGATGGTTATCCAAACCAATCAAAAATAAAATTCATAAAAAAATACACACGTTCCGAATAAATTTCCATCCAATCAAGGCATTAATAAACCGGTAAGAAAGTTTTTTCAGTTAATATTGCTATATTTACCTACTTACACTTTACTAAGATCCATATCCAAATATCTTAAGTGGTGATCAGGGCCAGGTATTTTTGGATAGATCATGTCAAATAAAAACATACTACATAAGCAGTGGGGAGCGTCACAGTCCAGCAAAGTCTTATCGAAAAAATCATCTAACTGGTAGAAGCTCCTTCTAACAAGCCACTTTGAGCTTCAATAATGAGCTTCTGAGGGCACATTGACTGGGCGTGCCCTAACTGAGTTTGGCTGGCAGTTGAACATTCGCACCGCCAAAACAGGAAAACTGTCCTTCACTCTTGACAGGCGACAGCGCGGCACATCGAAGTCAACCCCCCCTCCTCTCGAGTTCCATGTGAGTGCACTTTCTCCCTTTTAGCAAATGTGCAGATGTTTTTCCTGACGTGTAGGATCGATGACAATATGTACATATCATGAACTCTATGGATGCCCAAACGTTGGAATATGGGCTGGCAGTGTGCATCATACTCGCTAAACCTCATTACACGAAGTGCCTTTTTCTGGATCAGGTGTATGTCCTTCACATGTGCCAAATGTCCCCAAATCAAGATGCCGTACTGTATGTGGCTGGCAAATACTACTGCATGGTACAGCATCATCAGGCGTTCAAAACTAATTAATCCCCTCATCTTCCAAAGTAGATAAACCACTCTTGAGAGTCTCTTGCAGACCTTAGTGATATGAGACTCCTATGACAATTTTCTATCAATACAAAAATTAAGTAAGGTCACAGCATCAGCATCAAGAATGTCTGTTCTACATTTTTTTCTCTCTTCTTGCTTGTATTTAGATTCTTGTTTTCGATGCAGCGCTCTAAGCTCCAAGTACTTAGATCCTGGTTGATTGTGAATCAATCTTACTTAGTAGAGGAATTCATTACTGCTGATCACAACACCCTAGTCAATTTAATATAATGCTTTTTTTGTGTATTGATACCCAAGTACAGGAGACTAAATTATCTGATCTAATGTAAATTTGCTTTTACTGATCTGTTTTATTTTTT
>NW_024091520.1:0-20052 GCF_014356525.2 Nilaparvata lugens
TTCACGTTTTCTCAAAAATGGCTTCAACGATTTTCCTCAAATTCATACATAGATAGCTATTCTAAGACTATCAACTTGCATGAGTCTCATTTCTGGGAAAATTTCAGAGCTCCGTAATATCTTGAGAAAAATGGCAGATATGACTAAAAGCCATGTTTTTCACGGTTTTCTCGAAAACGGCTTTAATGATTTTCTTCAAATTTATACCATGGATAGCTATTTATAAGCCCTATCACTGACATGAGTCTCATTTCTGTGAAAAATTGCAGGAGCTCCGTAATATTCTTGGGAAGAATGACAGTTACTAAAACCATGTTTTTCTCAATTTTCTCAAAACGGCTCTAACGATTTTTTCCAAATCCATACCCTGTATAGTATTTATTAGCTCTATCAACTGACATGAGTCTTTTTCCTGGGGTACTAATGGGGGGTCCACCCAATCCTTGAGAAATGGACTTTGTAACCTCCTTCTCGTGCATGAGGTAGGTAGGAACACGGTTTTTACTTTTCTCTCCATATACCGTGGGTAGGTAGAGCAGTTTATAAAAAGAACCAGCCATAGTCAAGATATTCATCTGAAGAACAGCTGTTTTGACGAATTTCAAAAAAAAACTCAAAATTTTCACAATATTTAAATAAAGGAAAAGTACTCTGAAAACAATTGTATATACACATAATATTTGTCCTCCAAAGACAATTTTTTGTCCTGGAGGACAGTTTTGTCCTCGGAGCACAGTTTTTGTCCTCGGAGGATAAAAAACCTTCTACAATATACTGCATGCATACGATTTTACCTCATCTTTACGATACACTATATCCGGAACATCCAACCCCGCTCTTCTTTCTCACACTCTTCATATAAACAAAACGGTAAATGTATTACTTTTTCAAATGGATTTTCGATAATATATTTGCAATAGACACATTGCAGATAGAATGGATTTTTATGTAAGAAATAACCATTTCTCGCAAAATACACTGCTTTATTGCATAATGATTTACAAAAGTCACAATGTATGATGCTTTTCAAAATACTCTCCTTGAACGGATGAATCTTCTACACATTAAAAGTTAAATATCTTTCTTCATATTCTCGTAGAATATATTATCGAAATTCTCCTCTTCAATGTTATATTATCTTTCCTTCTACAGTTCGGGCTGTACCTTGCATGTTCTATTGCTGGTATGTCACTTTCTTCCCATTTTCCCAAACAAATTGAACAAAATACACATCACACAATGTCTGGTGCAGATGAGAATATAAATCCCTCTTTCGCCATGTTTCCATGGACAAATGCGGAGAAGATTTCGACCATCTTTTATCAAAAGATAATAATCTTAATCTTTCATACAACATTATGTGATCTTGAGATATCATTTTCACACACAGCCTTCTTCTACCAATGTCAATTCACAACTAAACATGCTGTTGTACTCTATCTCATCCTGATCGTTATCCTTTTGTTTTTCAGAATCATGCCGTGGGAACGCAGACTACGTGGCGTGAATTCCAGCAGCGCAGTCTGCCATCGCATCACCCTCGATGACGAGCCTGAGGATATCGACATCACCAACGTGCTTGAGAGGTCGAAACGTTGAGTTTTCGACATAATTAGGGAACATGCAGCACGCCATGATGGGAATGTGAAGTGGTTCATAGTATTAAATGTTTTGCTGTATAAATTAGTGTGATGGATGACAAGCAGGTTGGTGAGACTGTCTCATCTCTAATAAATCTACATAGTTACTCCAACATAGCGCTAAACGTGCTTGAGAACTATGAAGATTTTAATGAGCATTTTTTCTGGCTGTGAAAAAAATCCTCTCATCTTTCGAAAATTCGTAAGACATGGGAGTGGATGGGTGCTAAAGAAAATTGAATCACTGGATGTGAACGTGATTAAATTTAATCCTATATACACATCCAGTTTCATTCAAACACCCCAGTTTTTGAAAAACAAAAATGTATTATAAATGTCAAAAATCTGTCTGATGAAAAATGCTTTTTATGGTCAGTGCTTGCGTATTTCCATCAGAAGCCAAGGAACTCGGACTTGAGTGTAAAGTATTTGAGCAAGTTTGCTCACACACTTAATACGTGAGGTGTAAATTTCCCGGTGACAACACGCGATATTAAGAAATTTGAAATACTCAATCCGGATATTGCAATTCACGTCATCGCGTATGACAACAAAAAGTTTTTCCCCTTCGTACAAGCATTTTCTGCACTCGTAAGCACCAAATTAATCTTTTAATGCTAAAAGCCGATGCAGGAAAAACTCATTTCTGTTTAGTAAATACCGCGAACGGGAAAAACGGGCTATCACGTCTTCTCTCCCACCTTTCAAAATGCCATGGTCAAGTACACATTTGCAATTTTTGTTTCCATAGATTTACATCGACCAAATCTAAAAATTATGATGGCAAAGCAAATTTGTTGAAACATGTGGAACTTTGTTCCAAGTTTGAATCTCAGCGCGTTTCATATCCTAAACGCGGAGAGACAATTAAATTCAAGAAACTAGGCGCGACGTTGAAGAAAAAGTACACCATTTACGCGGATTTAGAAACTCATGTTGTTAATATTGATAATAATGATGATGATGATTCCGATTCTGATGAAATTACTCGTAGTTACACAAAGAAAACGGCGCGTCATATTCCCTGCGGCTATTGTTTCGTTGTTATAGATGTTAACAGGTAAATCGCCTACGGACCTGTACTCCATAGATCAAGTAGTTTAGACGAAAAAATCATGGAGAAATTTCTTCAGAAAATTACAGATCTCGGCGACATTTTGTATGAGGATATGAAATGAGAAATTCCGATGCAAGCTTTATCCAAAAGTCAAGAGCGCGAATTTCAAAATTCGGTAAACTGCGGGCTTTGTGCTGAACCGTTTTTAGACAGCGATATTAAATGTCGTCACCACGCGCATGAAACCGGTAATTACTTGTGTGCGGCACATGTTTCTTGTAATTTAACAGCTCGTACTCCGGAGTACATTTCGTGTTATTTTCATAATTTCTCCGGTTTTGATTCGCATTTTATTCTGAAATCGCTCGGTAAATGTAAAAAAGAATTTCCTGCATCGCAATACGTCAGAGAGATTTTTGACACTTTCAGTAGGCAAAATTAAATTTTTAGATTCCTACAAGTTTATGTCTGAATCCTTGGAAGTATTGGTGCGTAATTTGGTAGAAAGTACAGACATGGAAAAGAAGTTTGTGCGATTATTTTCGGTGTTTCATGATCCACCTCGCGAACACAGACAGCTCTTGTTGAGAAAAGGAGTATATCCTTACTCGTACATGAGCTGTCCCAAAAAATTCGTGGAAACATCGCTTCCTCCCATCGAATGTTTTCATAATGATTAACTGATACACCTCTGTCTCGCAAAGAATATGAGCATGCGCAAAGAGTGTTCTCAACATTCAAGCTGAAAAATCTGGGTGAACATCATGATTTTTATTTATGTTTGGACGTAATGCTATTAGCGGTAGTTTTTGAATCCATGAGGTCTACGCTTTTTAGCTCATACGGCCTTGATGTGACCCATTTTCTTTCTCTCGCACACTTCACCTGGAATTGCATGCTGAAACACACTAAAGTCGAACTAGAATTGATTACTCATCCTGACATGCATCTTATGTTTGAGGCAGGGATGAGGGGTGGGGTGTCATTCATCAGTAAACGTTATTGTGAAGCGAATAACAAACATCTACCCGAAACATACGATCCTTCAAAACGAGTAATTATCTCCTTTATATCGATGCAAACAGTTTATACTCGGAAGCTATGAGCCGAAGCTTACCTGTTGGAAATTTCAAATTCCTCTCAGAGGAAGAAATTTTCAAGCTTGATTTTGCGAATTTGGACAGCAATTCAGGAACTGGATATATAATAGAATGTGATCTCAAGTACCCTCAAGAGTTACATGATAAGCACGCCAGCTTCCCACTCGCACCTCTCCACCAAACACCGCCGCGCGAATTGCTGTCGAACTACCAAACAAATGAGAACGGTCAAACTGGAACCAAAAAGCTCATGAACACACTTTTCGACTGTGAAAAGTACATTGTTCACTATGTCAATTTAAAGCTCTACCTTCAGCTCGGTTTGAAATTATTGAAAGTGCATCGCGTCATTAGCTTTTCCCAATCTCCCTGGCTAAAAAGCTACATTGACTTCAATATCCGGAATAGACAAAACGCGAGAAATAAATTTGAAATATCCTTCTTTAAGGCCTGTTGCAATCTGATCTTTGGCAAGACAATTCAATCTAGTCGTAAGCAAATCAATGTTAAAATTATCACGGATGAAAAACGGTTAGATAAGTACATTTCAAATCCACTATGTAAACGCTGGCAAATAATTAGTCCGAACGTGATTGCGGTTTTCTCTGGCAAGTTGGAACTTAAAATGAACAAGCCTGTCTATTCCGACTTTTCTGTACTGGAGTTGAGTAAATTCCATATGTACGATTTTTTCTATTGCAAATTACAAAAAATTATACCGTGGGATCGTATAGAACTCTGTATGACTGATACCAACAGTTTTCTTCTAAACCTAAAAGTCGAAGATGTGTATCAGTTGATTAAAGAAAATTTGAGCCTTTTCGATACTTCTAACTATCCACCTTGCCACCCTTGCTTTTCCATGGAGAGAAATAAAGTTGTAGGAAAGTTCAAGGATGAGACTGCCTCAAAACCTGTCCATAGATTTGTAGGCCTAAGATCCAAACTTTACTCCTTTTTAGTATGTAACGAGAATGAAGAACCTGTAAATAAATGTATATCAAAGTGTGTACAGACTGGAGTGAAATGTAGAAAACTTAATTTTAATTTATATAAGAAATCATTGTTTGAACGTAGTGAACACATTGAAAAATTTAATATGATGAGGTCCTATAATCACTCTATGTATCAGGTTGAATGTGCAAAAATCTGTTTGAGTCCTTATGATGATAAGAGGTACATTGCTGAGAACGGTGTTGACACTCTCCCTTTTGGACATTATAGAGTGCTCACAACACTCTAACTGATTGCTCAGTATGTCCGTGACAATCATCCAACACCACTAATTTTGATTTGACTGTTGTAAATATCATGAATATTATTAGATCTAAGCTAGCTTTAGAGCTTCATGCCACTCGCAAATATGAACTGAAAAAAAGAAAAAGACCTGCTTCAAGCCGACCTTATCGAGATGACAAGTTTATCGCGTTTTAATAAGGGTTATAGGTATACCTTAGCTGTTATTAATTGTTTTTCAAAATTTGCATATTGTGTGCCATTAAAAGAAGAGACAAGCCAATCTGTATTTAACACTCTCGAACCAATTATTTCTAAAAATAAGGGAGTTAAGCTGTTCCAAACAGATCAGGGAACAGAATTCTTCAATTCAAAAGTTAAAGCGTTATTAGATAGATATAGTATTAAACATTACCATGTTTTTAGTGATAAGAAAGCATCTATAGTTGAAAGGTTTAATAGAACAATTAAAGCAAAAATTTATAGATATTTAACTGAACGTGGAACCAAAAACTGGATATCGCATCTAGACAGTTTGGTTCGTGATTATAATGCAACAATGCACACTTCAATTAGAATGAAACCTAAAGATGTGAGGAAAAAAGATTGTAATCATGTTTTAATGTCTTTGAATTCTGCATTCAATAGACGATATAAATTGAAAAATTCAAAACCGAAATTTAAGCTAGGAGATGTTGTACGAATCTCAAAGAAAAGGGTTCTTTTCGATAAATCTTATAACATAAACTGGAGCGCAGAGTATTTTGTAATTCATTCTATATTTCCTTCTCAACCTGTAACGTATAGCTTGCGAGATCTAAACGGAGAAGTAATTAGTGGTAGGTTTTATGCAGAAGAAATTAAAAAAACACAATTAAACGAATCGGAGAGACAAGTGTATTTGATTGACAAAATATTAAAACGTGATAAAAAGGATTGTTAGTGAAATGGATTGGATTTTCAACACCTAGTTATATTAGTAAAGATCAACTATTAGATGAAAAATAATCTATTGTAATATCTCATTGTAAATACATTCCATTCAGTGTAAATATGTCAAAGATTTGGTGTAATATAATAGCTCTTCATCAAAAATGCTTTTCATTTCAATCTGAAGTTTCATTTTCATAATTTGGTAAGGCTTAGATAAGGGGAACACATCATGCATTCTCGTGAAGAGGGTGCGGGAAAGAGAGGGAACGATATGTTGAAGTGAGAAACTTCTATCAGTGGGAGCGAGCGAGCGCCTGTCGGGCGATGTGATAAGCTATACACACCCATGTGGTGTCTAGCGCACACCCTCCTCCCTGATAACTTATCAGTTCCTTATCAGATCACATGCTGTACACGTGACTAACATGAGTAATATCCCGATAGTAAATTTCGACAATGTTATAAGAGAGAAAGAAATGCCAACATGGTGTAAAAATGGTAAGTTGTTACCTCATAATGCAAGGATCCTTATAATAGGCTCTTCAGGCTGTGGCAAGACCAATTTGCTATTTAATTTAATTTTTTCAAAGAATGGCTTGAGATTTAAAACTATATACTTGCACACGAAGAGCGAGTATCAAGATAAGTACTTGTTTTTGAGAAAAGTCTTTTCAAAAATGAAGGATATTGAATTTCATATAAACAGCAATTCGAAATCTATTCCTCACCCGAACAAAATATCAGAATATTCTTTAGTAATATTCGATGACTTGCAACTTAATCATGTACCTCAAATAAGAGAATATTTTACCATGGGACGACATCGTAATATTGACACTGCATATTTAATTCAGAGTTATGGAGCTACACAGAAACATTTCACTAGGGACAATGCAAATATGATTATAATCTTCAAGATAGATTTATTGAGTCTGAAATTAATTCACAGAGATCATGTTGGAGGAGATATTTCTTATAAAGATTTCGCTAAACTTTGTCATAAAGTTTGGAATCGTAAACCTCATAATTTTGTAACTATTATGAGCGAGTGTGGGATTAATAGCGGCAAGTACCGAGATTCGCTCGATACGTTTCTTACCATTCAGTAGAGATTAATTCTTTGTGCAGTCATGTTGTCATACAGCAGCAGAAAACTGAATAGAAAGAACGTTGGTTTAATCGAAAAGATTAAGAAATTGAGAAAAGTAATCAGAGACAAGCATAGAAGCTTAGTCAATTTTTAAAAAATGATTGGAGGAATACAATAGGAAAACGCTCTCGCCGTTGATAGAGCCCATAATTGAACTGGGAAAAAACAAATCTTGTTTTCACTCTAATCATGGTGTACGACCAAAAAAGCAAGAAGTAAAAGAGGAAGAAGAGAGTATGGAAATTGGTGATGACCACTCGAGTTATGATAAAAGCTATAAGAGTTCAACAGGCAATCTTTTAAGCTCAACTAAATTTGAAAACAGTTTACTTGGTTTTAGTAAAAACGATGAACTGTTGGGTCAATATCTAAAAACGTTTCATGCGGAAAAATTGAATAATTCAATTAGTTATGGATTTCATACAATTCTAAAGATGACGTGAATTATATTGGAAATCAGCAAGTAATATTCGATAACGGTTATATAGATATTAATAATGAAAGATTTCGTGTAACACATGGTCTACTTGAGTTATTATTCAGTTCAAGACCAAATTCGAATCTTTATAATCAGAGAGATCTGGATAGGTATAAAAAAATCTTAACACTTACAGCCATACATTTAGATCAAAGAGGGTATGTTAAACGAAATCAGGGAATTAAATCGCAAATGATTCAAAAGTTATTTCCCAGTAAAAAAATTAGTAAAAAGAAGGGATGGGGTTTATTGAAATTTGCAAAAAATAATTCTCATGATAGAATTTATCAATACTTTGATAATTTTGACGAATTAGTGGAAAGATTGAATTTACTCTATTCCTCAAAAGCTTCTGGCAACACTGGACATGATATTGAGATCGCGTCTATAATTGAAGAGCTAAAAGAAGCAAAACTAATTGTTTAGTGTTACGATGACTCTACATCGATTCAGTCGAATTGATACACCTAGTGCTAGCGGTGCTGTTGCTAATCTTACGTGTGATATTGACTCGATAACACAGAAAATAATCGAATCGATAAATCAACAAGGAATCAGTGAAGCTGTGAAATTTTATTTAGATTCGCAAATAACCAAACTTGTTTCGGAAAATACAAAGAATATTGGAGTGAGCATAATTGAAAGAGAACATATTCTAAGTTCATTACAAAATTTTAGCGCCAATATCGATAAAGCTATTGCAGAGAGAACTCCAACTTTAGAATCTGCTCTAGGAGAAGTGAAAACTTTAACAGACAGCTTTTCATCTCAGTTGCTCAGTATTAACAACGATAAAGTTGATAAAGCTTATTTAGATGAGAAATTAAAAGCCATATCTGATAATATTAAGAATTTGGAGGTGTTGGACAGAAACTATCTCAATACTAAATTAAAACAGCTTAGTACAGAAATTTTTACTAAAGTAAATGAAACACATCCATCGTCAATTGATAAGCAATATTTAGAATCTGCTTTGCAGAAATTGACTAGTTCTTCATTAACAAAGGAAGAGTTTGAAAAACGATTATCTGAAATGGCGAGTGCAATAAAAGCTAATATTATGGAGGGTATTGAACAATTTATTACAATAGATGCTATTGCTATTCTGATCAATCAAATTGCAGAAAAGTACGCAACTAAAAATGATATAGGAGATTTTATTAAGAAAAACGAGATGGGAGTCGCTGTGAAAAGCGTTCTGATGAAATAGTTGAGGCAATTAAAAATTCGGAAGAGGGCACTGTCATGAGACTGCAATGTTCGGCTCCATTCATAGATTATCTAAATTTATTCATCCACAGAGTGGCCCTGGACATTGTATCCTCATACGCCCAGGTTTTTTTTCATATGAACTGGATAGAGGCCAAGCAACACAACCTTACAGAAAATCAGATAGTCCAAATTATTACAGAAAAAATGGACCTAGCACAGTACAAAGGGGTCATATTGGTGCCGAAAACATAAAATCTTGTAAACAATTGCGTGAGAGAGAGTGAACTATAATGAACTTCAACACATGCTGCTTCAAATTTCAGTCTAAACATTTTTCATGTGACTATGATTGATTGTATCGGTTTTTGCATAAATCTTGTAAAAGGATGACATATTATGAGAGAGAGTGAGTATAATGAATTTAAACACATGCTGCTTCAAATTTCAGTCTAGACATTTTTCATGTGACTATGATATAACGGTTTTTGCATAAATCTTGTAAAAGTATGAAATATTATGAGAGAGAGTGAACTATAATGAATTTAAACACATGCTGCTTCAAATTTCAGTCTAGACATTTTTCATGTGACTATGATATAACAGTTTTTGCATAAATCTTGTAAAAGGATGACATATTATGAGAGAGAGTGAACTATAATGAATTTAAACACGTGCGGCTTCAAATTTCAGTCTAGACATTTTTCATGTGACTATGATATGACGGTTTTTGCATAAATCTTGTAAAAGGATGACATATTATGAGAGAGAGAGAGAGTGAACTATAATTAACTTTAACGGGTAAACACATGTCACAGATGATAAATCGATCTAGACATTTTTTCATGTGTGTATGATTGAATGTAACGGTTTTCGGTGCAGGAGTTATCAGACTTAGAGGGGAACCTTGCAGAGAGCAGAGTGCACGTGTCACTTTAGTCTAAACGGCCGAACTGACAACATGATGTCTAACTATTTTGACTGCACAAGTTTCAACGAGTTGTCTGTAGAAGCAAATCCACTAGTTGATTGGGGTTTTGAATTTTATGCCTATGATTGGTTTGTGGTAACGAAGGTAACATTTGCCGATAATGGTGAAATTCACCTTAAAATTATCGATATTGATAGTGAAGGCGACTTTAAACATACTATCAAGTTGCCGAAAGAATATTCAGTGGTTTTGAATGAGAATAACATCAGAAGTTTTAATTCTCGTTCATGGGAATTAAATGTGAGTGGAAATCGTATCTTCTTAAGGCAGTTTCATGGTAACTATAGACGTTGAGTTCCGTCCCGAGTGAAATAGGTCTGAGAATGTGTAAGTATTTTTAGATATGCCAGCTCATTCCAATTATACTTACATATTGTCGGAGAAAACACTTAAAAAATAATGACTGCCATGTTTGTACAGCAAAAGAGCTCAATTTTTTACACATTCATAAACAGTTTGATTGAACTCTTGACTGTCAGTTGGAAAGCAAGCATAATATGACCCATTATAGAACTTAGATTATTGTAGAGATTCACTAGTATAGTATATCATTAGATGTAGAGAGAAGGATTCACTAGTATACCATTAGAGAAAAGGATTCACTTTAATCTGTCAGCAAGGGAATTTTTCCTCCTCAAAGGGAAATTAATTTTTCCCTCACTTTATTCATCCCCCTCATCTATACTGGGGGAGAGAGAGAGAGAATTTCTCAATTCACTTCAATCTGTCAGTATAGCATTAGAGAAATGGATTCACTTTAATTTGTCAGTATAGCATTAGAGTGAAGGATTCACTTTAATTTGTCAGTAAAGCATTAGAGAAATGGATTCACTTTAATCTGTCAGTATAGCATTAGAGAAATGGATTCACTTTAATCTGTCAGTATAGATATAGAGAGGGAATTTTTCCTCCTAAAAGGGAAATTATTTTTTCCTCTATAGAGAGGGAATTTTTCCTCCTAAAAGGGAAATTTTTTTCCCTCACCTGGGGAGGGGGAAGGGGAGAGAGAGAGAGAGAGAAAGAGAGAGAGAAAGATATATCTCTCTCTTTTCAACCCCCTCACCACCACTGGTTAGGGGGAGGGGGAAATCTATTTTTAGAACACCCCCCACCATCCAGGCAGGGGGAAGGGGAGGCAGGATGGACGAGGGTGGAGAGGGGGGAGGGGATTTCGAGCAAAAAAGTCTGTCTGAAATCTTAGTTTCTATCTACTTCTTCAATAGGCTATTATGCAATCTTTAAACTGAAAGATTAATAATAAAACTTCTAGAACACAGGAAGACCTTCAAATTGATATGTAATCATACGTAGGCTTAATGATCACAGAACAACAGATTAAGCGTTCAAATGAAAGGTCAGTGATGGACTCTGTTCTAAAACTACACTTGACCAATATTGCAATTTATTATATAACTATAAAAATATAATGTAAGCTTAGTAACCTTTGATATTCCAGTTGTATTCAGTTCCTGAAATATGATGTATTCTGGCCAGGTCACACTCATTAATTTGATGATTTTTTCTTTCAGGCTTTATTTACATATAAATTATTACATTCATTTTACACTTAACACATCATTTAATCTTCACAATACACACATATAGCAAACAGTGAAAAGAATTTTTCCTTATTGTCTGTCCTTCTACTCTGATTGTTACAACCATATGCAACACAAGTAACAACCATTGTAATATTGTAATAGTAGAATTACATACTCACAACAGTACTTATACGAAAACTACACCGCGCCACGTATGTCTTAACCGCACCGGAGATTCTCGGCAACTGAAAGACTAGTTAAATACCAATAAATTTCAAAATGGAATAATTAATCCTGTTTTGACTTTCTAGGTATAAAAAAATCATTGTTTGACAAAGGCAGTTCTATCAATTACTTTTTTCTATGAAATGAGTAGCTGAAAATCAAACAAATTCAGAATCAAGCTGGTGTTGAATAGTGTAGAAAAAACATATTAATGCGCAGTACATATGAATGATACAGGGAAAAGTGTATGTGAATGGATATGTCAACTCATCAAATTCATTGTATACTGTACCATTGATAGTATAGTTTCAAGAAATGATGATTTTATTATTTCGGCTCTTCAAAGCATAGGTATGTTGTTGCTCTGTGACCACCAAGTACGTATCATTATATTATCAATGGAAAGGTCCTTTTCATGCACTACAAGTTCTATCAAATGCATTTTTTAGTTGAACGCTTGCATAATTGTTCATAGAATAAAATAAAAGTATGTGCAATCATTAAATATTATAATAGTATTTCGGTTTGTACACGGTTAAAATGCAAACAGTGGCAGCTACGATGAAAAGGTGTATTAATATATATTTTAATTTTAGGTAATAATATGAGAAAGCCATCGATATAAATTTATGTTGCAATATTCCCATTAGAACTAGAGGTATGGTCAATTCGCATAACGCTTGCAATATAAAGACTTGCGACGGCTTAGGCGGGGTATCCCACCAGAGAGCCCACCAGAGTTGGGGGGTCAAGCACGCTCCCGCTCTGCATTCAGCTTTCAGCAAGGCGAAGGCAGCTCTATTACATTCTATCCTCACTGGATAATGCATCATTCGTGAATCACCTATCCTGTACGTGTATAAGTCAGTTCTTTCCTTTATTATATTATATATAATATAATTAATATAATATATAATATAATATAATAATATTATATTATATATAATAAAGGAAAGAACTAGTTATATATATAGTTAAGTTTGTAGTGTAGAGTAGCATCTTATCTATAAACTGATCTTCATCCAGTTTTACTCTTTATGATCATGATGTCCCACATATCGCTATGAATTGGGTTCAGTTTTAAAGTTGGTAATTATACAATTAATGCTAAATAGAATGGGAATCGAACCAAGACCGGAGCAGGCTGTAACTTCTAGTAGACTGTACATGTTAATAGCAGTTTTCTTCTACTTTTGTTGGCTCTTTGAATGGATGTCATGATAAAAACTTTTGGTTATTTTTAGGCTGTTGTGAAATATCAGTTAGATATCATAAAGATTTGATACTTTGGACTATCACATTCATGTTCAATTAGTCAAACTATCTCAGCATCTTAATCACCATAAAGTAACTATCATGAATATACATTGATAGCAATGATTCATTTTGCTTTAATAAAAAACATGAAATTGAAAGAATGGTATCAATATTTGAAATTTTGAAAAATATTGGATGACTTGTAAGACCCATACTCGGTCCGTGGACCTCTTACCATCATTTTTAAAATATAAGATTTTGAACGTATAAGAAGAATATAAAATTGATCAGGAATATTCAATAGTTGCTAGCATTTGTCTGATTTCCAATGTTTTCAGACAACCAATAGTGTACTGTTGACAATGACTGACAATGTTGACTGACAATGAACCAGGAGTATGATTATATAGCTGATCTAATAGAAAATTTGACGAACCATCTTTTATATCAGATTATCAAAAATCCTTCCTATAATGTTTCATTGTATACCATTTCATTGATAATTGTGATATAAATCTCACATGAAATTGCTTTTTCTTACTGAATATTATCTTCCAAAGCATTGTTGATTCTTCAAGAAAACTTGGTTGGTTATATTTTTCATACTTACTTGAAGTCAGGAAAATCTTCTTGATTGAATTTATATGAGAAATAATTACATCATATTAAAGTAATTGAATTGTGATTGATACCGTATCCTGTCAAATACTCTGAAGACGATAAGCTATTATACAAAATCACAGGATAAGAATGTTTTTGCATAGTATCTAATATTAATTTTAACTAAATAGCAATTGAATAATTGTAATCTCATGTTTTTCCAACAATTGATTTCATGAAATTGAAAAAATGTTTTATCTTCTATTAAGGATGTTTAATTTCCACAAAACCAAGGGTTTCGATGCTCAAGCATTATTTGAAGGTTGAGCTTGAACTTGATCAAAAAACTGTAATTTGTGGAAATAGAACATCCAGCAGAAATGACACCATTTTATGTTTTTCATTAACATCTATGCGGTGTTTAATATATTTTCAATGGATTTGTTTCTACATTTTCATTAATAGAGTTTTATGATTTTGATTGACAGATCTTCTGTGGGTGCTCATGTGTTCAATAAGACGGAGGCCGAAATCATTCAATCCACACCGAAAGAGCCGATCCAACAGAAAGGTATGTGCTTCATTGTTGCTCTGCCAACTAAACTCGAATTTATAATACAATCATTTAGATTTACACAACTTTTAGAATAGTACGCCACCACCTCATGCTTGAGCCCAAAACGGTTCCAATTCTAATTTATACGACAGTTCAAATAGAGCTAGGTTATTTTAATTACACACTCCAATGTCCAATTCACAATCAAATACAAACAAAACCACCGTTTTTAATTTGAAGAATACTTTTTAAAAGCAAAATCTTTCTAAAATAAAGTTTTTAATTTAAAAATACTTTTTAAAATACTTTAAAAGGAAAAAATCTGGAGGTGAATACAGCTTAAATACTGTTCAAGAAGGAACACTCGTAACATGATTACATTATAGTAGGAAATTAATGGGTGATTCTCATAGAAAATAACCCTCGTGAGATGATTTCAGCCGAAATATGTATTTTTTGTTAGGAAGGCCTTGAAAAGGTATTATAATGAAAAATTTGTATTTTGGCTGTAGGACAAGATTTTCTAATTTTGGGTGTATTCCCCCTCCCCCCGGAAATTTTGTCGAAAATGATTTTTCTTGAGAAACTCAAGGTTTACGAGATAAAATGGGAAAATTGAAAAAAGTATGAAATTTTGGGGGTGAAGCCGCCGCCCTCTAGCATGTCAGCAAATTTCAGATTCGAATTCAGCGCCTAAAAATACATATAGAACCGTCGAGAAAAATTCTTTCGGGGCTGTTTCCTGATGTGATGATAAAACAGTTGTAATATTTATAATATGTTATCTCTGTTACTAAGACACATATTTAATGTCAAATAAAGCTCATGTTGAGTCCAATTCTATTACAATTTATTCAACATTAAAAATAAAATGAATGGGTCTGAAAAGAAAAACGAGTAAACGTCAAGATTTAGTCAGTGAAGGAGAAAACGATTCGCAAAACCAAATGCTTGGAAAAATACTGAAACCAACAGTTTTATCGATTGACCAAGATTCAGATGAAGCACCGAAAACGTGGAGACATTGGAAGGTAACATTTTCAAACTCCTTAAAAAACAGTTCAATCCCGAAAAAGGATGAATTGAATGTTTTGATCAATTATGTGTCACCGAATATTTTTGAGAGTATTTGCAATTGTATATCATTTGAAGAAGCTATAACAACTCTTGAAGAAAGCTTTATAAAACCTCAAAATGTAGTACATGCACGTTACTGCTTATCTAAAGCAAAACAAACCCATGGAGAATCGATTGATCAATTCTATAATAAACTAAAACGGCTAAGTTTACCATGTAACTTTCAAGCAGTCTCGGCTGACGATAACAAAAGTGAATATATCCGAGACGCGTTCATCTCCGGATTAGAATCATCGAAAATCAGACAACATCTTTTCGAAATGAAATCGCTAACTTTGCAAGACGCTATTTCACAAGCACGAATGTTAGAGAATGCTGAAAACATTGCTAAAGAATACGAAACCAGTTCAGAATATGTTAACACAGTCCTAGCAAACGAGAATAAAAATACCGAGAAAACGACTTTAGTCCGTAATTCTTACCAAAAGAAGATTCAATGCAGATTTTGTGGCTATAATAATCATACTGATAATAGCCAATGCCCAGCAAAAGGACAACCATGCCTAACTTGTAATCGAATAGGCCATTTTTCAAAAGTATGCAGAGCACAAAACGATAAAAAAAACCAAATGGTATCTGCCACAGTAATTTCAGCAGCAAATACCAGCACTGACCTCTCAAAATGTCTTGTTCCTATACGTGTTAATGGAATAGATACATTGGCACTATTAGACACTGGGAGCACAGCAAGTTTTATAGATAAGAAACTAGTAGTACAATCAAAGATGAAAACTATGCCATATTCCAATTTGATTACATTTGCTTCAAGTGCCTGCAACACTAAAACAACTGAGTGCGCTTTGAGTGAAATATATTTCCAGAACGAAGAATATAATGATTTTCCTTTGATCATATTGAACAAATGTTGTGCTAGTGTAATTTTGGGACACGATTTTCTAAAGAACTTTTCATCCATCACTTTTGATTTCGGTGGATCTAAAGCAGCACGACAACTGAATGAAGACAATGACGCAAGAAGGCCTACTTATGAAATTAAAAAGTGTGCTCTAGCCCAAGCTACAGTAGAACCTGTCTCATTGTTTCGTGATCTTCAACCGGACTGTCGGCCTATAATAACTAAATCGAGACGACATTCAGAAGAGGATTACTTGTTTATGATGAATGAAGTCAAACGGCTTAAAGATGCTGATATTATAGAAAATAGTCATTCTTCTTGGAGAGCTCAAGCATTTGTTACTTCAAGAGAGAACCAAAAGAAACGTATGGTGATTGACCATTCACAGACCATCAACAAATTCACGAATTTGGATGCCTATCCACTACCACTAATGGAAGAATTAGTCAATAAGGTAGCGCAATATAAAATATTCTCATCTATTGACCTGAAATCTGCCTATCACCAGATACCAATCTTGCCTGAGGAAAGGCATTTCACCTCATTTGAAGTTGGACACAAACTGTATCAATTCAAAAGAATTCCGTTTGGAGTCACGAATGGAGTAGCTGCTTTCCAGAAAGTGATTGATCAAATCATAGAACAAGAAAATTTGACATCATGTTATGCCTATTTAGATGATATTATTGTATGCGGAAGGACCCAAGAAGAACATGATGAAAATTTAGAAAATTTCTGGAGAGCAACAGAAAAATATGGCCTCACGATTAATGAAGAAAAGTGTAAAATATCTATGGAGAATTTAACCTTTCTGGGATTCGAAATTGGTCAGGGTATGATTAAGCCCGATCCAGATCGATTGAAACCACTCCTTGACTTACCAGCTCCAAAAAATCAGAAAGAATTGAAGCATGTCCTTGGAATGCTTGCACACTACTCCAAATGGATAAAAGAATTTTCAAAAAAGATCCATCCACTTGTGCATAATACTCACTTCCCGTTGAATGAAGAATGCAGAAATATATTTGAATCATTAAAGAAAGAAATAGGATCTGCAGTTCTAATGCACATTGATGAAAAAGTCCCGTTCACTTTGGAAACTGATGCCTCAGATTACGCTATTGGAGCAGTATTAACACAGAATGAGAGACCAGTGGCGTTTTCCTCAAGAACTCTTTCCACATCTGAAACTAGGCACTCTGCAGTGGAAAAAGAAGCTTATGCCATTGTGGAATCAATCAGGAAATGGCGACATTACTTACTTGGACGAGAATTTACACTTATCACAGACCAGAAATCAGTTTCATTCATGTTTAGTAATAAACAAACCAGCAAGATTGAGAATGACAAAATCCAACGATGGCACCTTGAATTGTCAGAATATAAGTTCAATATAATTTATAGAGTTGGAAAAGAGAATATACCAGCAGATACACTATCAAGAGTCTGTGCCACTGTTTGATGCCATACAGATATAAAGAAACTGATAAAAATCAAAGAACTTACCATATTCAATAGATGATGTAAAAGAAGTATGTTCCAAATGTATTACATGTTCTGAAATGAAACCACGCTATGCCAAAGGAACTGGCCGCCTTATCAAAGCAACTCGACCATTTAAATGTCTTAATATGGATTTCAAAGGCCCACTACAATCAAGTTCAAGGAACAAGTATATTTCAGTTCTTATAGACGAATATTCCAGATTCCCATTTGCCTTCTCCTGTCCTGACATGACTACTAATACAGTAATAAAACACCTTACATCACTATCTCTCTTTTTGGTGTACCGTCTTACATACATTCCGATAGAGGAACATCGTTTATGTCATCAGCTTTGAAAAATTTCCTACTATCAATAGGAATTGCCAGCAGCAGAACATCGCCCTATAATCCAGCCGGTAATGGGCAAGTCGAACGGTACAATGGAGTTATATGGAAAAGTGTGATGCTAGCCCTAAAATCGAGAGGTTTGAACAACAGTCACTGGGAACAAGTTCTCCCCGATGCCCTTAACTCTATTCGTTCCCTATCATGCAAGCACCAACTGCACACCACATGAGTGGATGTTTTTACATGCAAGAAACTCAAGTAATGGAAAACCATTACCAACCTGGCTATTGACACCTGGACCAGTATGGTTGAAGAAGATGACAAAAAACTCAAAACAGAATCGCAAGTTGAAAAAGTTGAATTAATCGAGAGTAACCCTGAATATGTGTTTGTTTGCCACAACGACGGCAGAGAATCGACAGTCTCACTTCGCCAGCTCGCCCCATACCCCACGATGCCGATTGATATTAAGGGGGGAAGATTGTGATGATAAAACAGCTGTAATATTTATAATCTGTTATCTCTGTTACTAAGACACATATTTAATGTCGAATAAAGCTCGTGTTGAGTCCAATTCTATTACACCTGAAAAACGACCATTTGACTGGACTATTATTATAACTATAGTCTGCCTCCAAAAATTGTGCACATTAATCATCACCATAGTCCATAGTCCACAAAATTACTTTTGACTTGAAGGGTTATGCGGAGCAGAGAAATGGAGGGAGATCAGCCAATTACATTGATGAATAGAGTCGTAGAAAGAAGCGCAGTTACCAATTTGTCGATTAGCTCAGTCGTCTCAGTGCTTTCAGAAAGGAAACATCGTTTGCGTATCATGATCAGTTGAACACTCACTACGCTGGTCGCTTTACAGCACGGCAACATCGCCGCATCTATATCCCTACTTTTCTCTGCTCTGCATATCCCTCAAAGTCATTTTTCAATTTTATTTTGTCAAGTCATTTTTTCAAGTGATTTTGTATGGTCTAGCAAATTATGGCGGACACACAAATTAATGTTCTCCTGATCAAACACAACATCTCAGAGAAATTGTGAATATACAGCGTATATGTAGGTATTTGAGTAGGTAGGTGTTTTTGTGTTGTGTTCCCGCCATACGCTCAATAAATAAATTAAGAGAAACTGTGAATATACAGCGTATATGTAGGTATTTGAGTAGGTAGGTGTTTTTGTGTTGTGTTCCTGCCATACGCTCAAAAATAAATTAAAAATACTATTGATATTCTTTTTATTTTTCAATGTAAAAATAATGTCTCAATTATATTATGGTTCTCTATAAATCAATTGCGTATATTATTTTCAATTGCAACTATCGAAAGTAAGATCATCCACATCTTTGAATATAATAAGCAGCCTACAGTGTGTACCGATGAGATAATATCATATTCACGAATTTCACCAAAGGCTTGCAGTGAACAAGGCATTGGACTTCAAGCAAGCCGTCAAACCGTATTTCAATATCACGAGGAAGGCTAATGCTGAACTTTTCAAGCTGCTTGACTCGTGAGTTGAATTACTATTTATATTTAAAAACTAATCAAGAAATGTGTGTTGAATATGTTTTTTATCCAATAAAACTTGTATGTACACTAATATTATTTTATAATTTAAGCTATATGCGAATGCATTTCAGCAACAAGGAACCATATTATACGAGCTTATATAAACAATAACATTTGATAAAAGGTCCTGGTGTAGTGTAGTTAATCCTGCTGCAGTTTGCTGTACAACTTAATCTCGATTGTGTTATGTGTAATAGAGTTTATTAAGCATATTCTTGGATTATATCTCGAACGTATTTTTGAATTTCACTTAGTTTGTTGGCATATTAATATTAATCAAAGAATAAAACAGGCTCTCTACGTTGATGTGTAACTATTCTTAATTCCTACCATAGATTTCATGATGCAATAGACCTACCCACCTATCATTTCCAAACAAACTTCTGCTATGAAACTGATAAGATGTTTTTTTTTTTTTTTAATTTTGAATTGGCATAGGAAGTAACCCATAATACCTAGCCACTTAGGGCCAGTGCCAGGTTAAACAGAATCTCAGTTCAAACTGGATCAAATCAATAATAAGTTTTGTTTGCTATGAAGTAATGTGATTTATTTTTAAGATTAAACCACCAGCTGATTCAATTCAGTTGAAGCCAAGGTACCTAGAATTCAAGCCTAGGTATTCAAGTAGTGTAGATTTGAGAGTTCTGCAGAAGACCAATAGGAA